>NW_027283544.1:25000-156784 GCF_046629955.1 Centroberyx affinis | reverse complement strand
ACAAGTACAAAACACATGTAACCTCATGACATTGTGGAGGCTTTGGTGGGTCTCAGACATGACTAAATTTGATTCAGTCTATTGGAATAACCTTTGTGTGTGTGTGTGTTTGCACACATGTCATACACATGTGTATATAGTCTTACCTCATCCTCCTCGCCTCCTCCCTGCTCATCATAGTTGAGGACATTGTCCCGTATGTCATCCTCTGATTCCCCTACAAGCAGACCTGTTCCTTTCTTGATATGGTGGCGTCTGCTGCAGGTAGTCACCGCCACAGCGAGGAGCAGCAGCACTGCAGTCCAAACATACAAAGAAGGAAAACATGAAATTAGACACAGACACACTTGTGTGTGTGCATGGGTGTGTCATTATTGTGTGAAAATATAATCTGGACTCAACTTTTGTGATTTGAGTTTGACTTCTGTAATAGTTTCATTTGTATTGCTCACACCACATGTATTGGCTATCCATTAATGCAAACCCAGTTGCCTTTTTAGATAGTGGTCAGGGCTGAACTGAATTAAGATGGTACTTTCAGATGTGTTTATGTGATTATTTGTATACTGCACTCTAAAAATGCCCATCTTCATAAGTCATCTAATTTCACTTGTTTCCACTGCAGTATCACCTGTGCCATTGGTGCCAATATCTTGAAATAAGGTGGATCACTCCAGTAGGAGCAAGATAATGTCACATTATTTAAGAACACTCTTGAAGCAACTTGATTTTCATTGGAAACAAGTGAAATGATCTCATGCTAGAGCCAGATTTGTTTTAACTTGTTTTAAGAAAAGATTTTAAGACTTAATGACATGTTTAAGTGTCAAAATGAAACTTACATAGTAGGAGTGCAATGCTGGCCATGATGATTATCAGAGCAATGAAGCTGATTCCCACACTGGAGCCCAAGATGGCTGCTGCCTCGGACTTACAGTCTCCAAAGGAGTCACAGGGACACACGGTAACATTGACCTGGGCGTAAGCGCTGAGGGCCGGGCTGCCAGAGTCTGATACCAACACTGTCACTACGTATTCTCCTGCCTCCAACTCCACGAGGGACTGAAGCACGGCATGAGTCTCTGAAGAAGAGAGAGGGAGGGAATGAGAATGGTGTGAGGTGAGGAGAAGTAGAGGAGTAGCGTCAGGTGATGCTCCATCCATGCAAATTCCTGTCCACTTGCTCCACTCTTTCCCCTGACGCCCTTTCCTTACCGTTGACTTGTATAATGGTCCAGTTGATGGATATATCATCAGGCAGGTCAAAGGTGAAGGGCTCAGCGTGCGGAGGCAGGTCTTCATCCACAGCGGTCAGAACCAGACCAGAACTCATCCGGTTTGCGTCCCTACACACTGTACCACTCAGGGGGAAAAGCTGAGGGGGGAAGTCATTGGTCTCCCTCAGTGTGATGGCCAGACTGGCAGTGGCTGACACACCACCAGCATCTACACATGTACATAGAAATACCACATAAGATTACAACAGCCTGTTCAGTGTTAATGTCAATCAAAAATATTGATCATCCCACAAAGCTGCTGTGTTACTTTCCCTTACATTGCAAAAAGGTCCATCTTAAGTTATTTAACCTTGTATTGAGGCTTAAAAATTATATTTTTCTTAAACGAAAAGCTGCCAATGGGGTAAGATAATTTTGTTCCCAATACAACTTCTTACTTACTAATGTATTGATCGAACCTATTTCAAAACATTGCTGCTAGTTTCTGGAAACTTCTCAAAACAAGTCAAACTGCACTGGAAACATGAGAAAGCAGTCAGTTGTAAGGTGGTTTTAGTTACTTTTCCCTCCGTTTTATTGTAGATTGTCTCATTAAAAAACATCAAAAGTCAACCTGTAGCCTGTGCCTCTCTTTCTCTTCTCATTCTTGAAAAAACTTGTTTTGCAATAGAAACAAGTGAAAGCATTTCTCTTCATTGGCAGATTTTTCACTTTTTCAGTACTAGATTAAACTTAACTAAACTTGTTAAAATTGACATTTTTTGCAGTGTGTGTGCCCGGGAAAACCGACCTGTAACCTTGACAAGAGCATTGTAGATATTGTTTTTAACGTGAGGAGATCGTATGTTAAAGGTTCTCTTGGCACTGATGTCTCCTGTCTCTCTGTTGATGTCCAACCACCTCTCAGGATCTCTGCTGATCTCATACCTGCCACAGAGAGCAGAGGAGTGTTTTCATGCACACATACACATTTTATTAGTTTATTTTTTTATTTTATGTCAGAAACAGATACTCGATATGCTGCATCATACCTCAGTTCAGAATAATCAGGGTCATAGGCAATGTTGCTTTTCAGTACTGTTCCAGGAACCACTGACTCTGGGACCACGATCTGTATGGGGTCTTCCCTGAAGCGCGGAGCCTCGTTCTCATTCACAACGCTCACCACCACTGTAGCGCTGCTCACTGTGTTGTAAGGAGCCTTTTTTCTCAGAGCATTGAGATTTTCCACTGTCAGAATCAGATTATACTCAGGCTGTCCCTCATAATCCAGGGGCTGCAAGACAAGCAAGACACGCTGTCAGCAGGTGAAAGACATCCAGACTTTAAAGGTCTCCGCTGTTGTTGGACACTGAATAATTAATGATAAACTTTATTTCAAATAACTGCCATTTCAAACTGTATCTACAAAACTACATGAAATGTATGGAAAGCCAAATGAGCTTCATTGTCTGAATAACCTGTAGTTCAACAGTCAACCACTAGATGATGCTGTTGAATTGTGTTTGAGTGCCTCAATGTGACTTTTGGGTTTAAAGGGGGAAAAAAATCACAAATGTTATTCCTGAGCCCTAGGACAGTTCAGTCAGTACATAGGAAAACGCACCACTCTTTCCTGAAGCTAGCAGATGAAGAAATTAGCCTTGAATTTGTGATGTCACTGGGATGTAAAATCTAAAAGTCAGCGCCCCACTCGTTGTCTATGGAGCAGCCACTGATTTTACATCCCAGTGACATCACAAATTCAAGGGTTCTCTCTCTGATTTCTAGCTTTAGGAAAGAGTGGTGCAAGTTTACAGACATTGACTGAACTGTCCTGGGACACAGATATGTGAATTTGTAAAATGGGTAGCATTCCCCTTTAACCCTAGTTCTGTCTCAATTTTTGAAGTGTACACTTCAGAACATCCCAAATTGAATTCATGTGGTTGTAAAAGAAAAAAATAATAATAAAGCTAGTGCAAGGACCTGTGCTGACGCCGGTCATTTGCTTCTATATCCATGGAAGACTGTAAATGTGACTGGTGCAAATTTGGACACTTGGCATATGTCCAAGCATTTGATCACACACCTAATATAACTGGATAACACAAATGTCATTGTTGTCATTCTAACATCCAGCCAGAATGTGAGATGCATTCCCAACAATCAGCCCGCCCCCGCACCCCTCCCGCTAGCTGGGATCAGCCGACTGTACCTTCACCACTGTCAGGACGCCCTGGTTGGTGGCAGGGTCTGTGCTGATAGTGAAGCTACCCTGGGCGTCACCCTTGGTAATGGAGTATTTGGCCTCCCAGTTTCCTGTTCCTCGGTCATCTCTGTCCGTTACGTTCACCCGGCCGATCTCGTAGTCCTTCCTGTTCTCCACTCCTGTCATACTGTACTACATTCACCACACACACAAAACACAGATCAAAGGATTGAACCACATTAAGACGAACATTGAACATCACAATATTGTCCTAAGCGGTTTGAATATATCTTCAAAATATCCAGAGAAGTTATTGTTCACTTTGTCAGAATATATAGTAAATACTATACAGCAAAAGGCGTACTGGCGGCCTGAGACTCACCATGTTAGGGTTGAACTGTGGGGCGTGGTTGTTGATATCAGACACATCTATGATGGCTACACCCTCACTTGTCAGCCCCATGCCTGACATATCAGCGACCTGTAGTTTCAATCTGAAACTTTTCACCACCTAGGACAGAATACAGCACATTTTACTGAGATGAACCACACTATGCTGACTGAGAAAAATGTCTATCTTGAACTTGACAAGTCATTTCTTCTATTGAATCTTAAAATCCAATTTTTCTCCAGGGTGCTACATGTGGTATTTTAACATCAATAAATCATTGCCACAGTAATTCTGGGACATTTATGATGATTTGCAGCCTCTAGCACAGAGGTTCTCAACATGGGGTCCGGGGACCCCCAGGGGTCCTTGAGGGGGTTCCAAGGGGTCCCAAATCAAATTGATGAATTGTTATACTTCAGCATTATTTCATTTACAAGCAGTTAACACAATTAGAGACTGTAGAAGAATGACTATTTTGATCATAGTTTCACTGTCTCTCTCTCTACCTACAGTACAGATAGTCATAGAATTCTGGAGAAAATCATATCTAATAATAAAGATATTGTCCGATTTGAGTCTGAGAGACAAAATCTCATCAAATCTGTGGCTCTAATGTGGACTAAATTAGGGTCCTTGATATGAAAAAGGTTGAGAATCACTGCTCTAGCAGACTCTACATTACATTTTACATTGTGCGCCACCAGATCAGATTTTGTGGATAATCGGCTGTATTGGTTTACAGCATAAAGGGATATTGCTTTACGGCACAGACCAGGAGGAGGATAGCCACAGTTCTTCCAGAGCAAACATATTTCAGTAAAGTGAAAGAGAAGACTCAAGAGGCAATGAATCCTCTTTGCAACAGGAAGCAACAGGGTTTATGGGAAATGTGGTCTTAATTTTGAGAAGCACTAGCACTAGCAATACCACTGGTGTAGAGACTACTAATCGTCTTGACCACGGTCCCATTTATTTACGGTGATTATACCAAACAACCACAATTCATTTGACAATAATATATTGACATTGATTGAATGCTACATGTAACATGTAACAAGTAAAATCTGCCAGTGGGTGAGATTCCAACTTCCAATAAAAATCAACTTGTTTCAAGAATTTTCTTGAATCTTGATACTATAGTGGAGTGATCTGCTTTATTTAAAGACATTGTCATAAGTCAAACTGCATTGGAAACACGGGACAGTGACATTATCCCATCCCACTGGCAGTTTTTTTTTACTTGTTTTAAGAAAAATAACATTTTAGGACTCAATAGTAGATTGAATGACTTGTTTTTGCAAGGTATCTTTTATAGTTGACTCCTTGCAAATATAGCTAGTTGCCCATAATTCATATAATGTGCTGCAGGAGAAGTTGAGGATCTCAGTTTGAGCTCTTCATGCAGTTTGTGGAGTGTCAGTAGCACCCCCTACCTCTCGGTCTAGGCCTACATCTCTTGTGTAGATGGCTCCGGTCTCGTTGTTAATACCAAACATCGTCTTGGTCACAGCGTTTGCAGGTATGCTCTCCTGGCCGATGATAGAGTAGCTCAGAATAGCGTTGTCTGTCGTTGGGTCATCGATATCAGTGGCTGACACTGACATCACTGATGTGCCTGTCAGAAAGAATGCAAAGGTTCAGTCAGCTGGGAAGTTCTGTCATTGAGAATCAGTGATATGTAGGATTTGTGCTGATGCTGCAAGGCTTTACTGCAAAAACATCCAACTTAACAAGTTGTTTTTGTGTTAAAATGTTATTTTTCAAAAACAAAAACAGTGGGGTGAAATAATCGCACTTGTTGACACTAGTTTCAAGAATTGTTGAATCAAGTGTCATTTAGTTCCACTTTGTTTCAAGAAAATTTATTTCTATAAACTTGTTTCTTGGAAACAAGTTGAATTACTCACTGACTACAATTGCAGGATATTTAACTTGTTCTAAGAAAAATAGGATTTTAAGCCAGTATATAGGTTGTTTTGATGTTTTGCAGTGTCCTATGCTATGTGCCATGTACTTTTTTCTAGAAACTAAAAAAAAGAAATGTTCCACTTTTGTAGAATAACAGGTTGTTATTCTTCTGGATATACAGTATATGTGTGTTAGTACAGAAACAGGAACAGTATGTGATATGTGGATGTACCTGGGATTGAAAACTCAGAGACAGTGCCAGTGAACTGGTTCTGGATGAAGAAGGGTCTGTTGTCATTCTGATCCAGCACCACTATCTCTATGGTGGTAGGGTTCTCTAGTCTCTCCCCACTGGGGGACAAGGCAAAGGCTTTCAGCTACACACACACACACACACACACACACACACACACACACACTGCACAGATTAGTATAATATACATTATGACAACAAGCAACTGTTTCTTAATGAAAAAAATGTATTTATGGGATTCTTGTTTTTCTTGCTATCCATCTCTGTGCATAATATGAAGCAAATATCTCTATATATCCAGCAGGTCACTGGCAGTTCCGGCAAATACTCTGAATCTGTTCCCACAACATATGTTGGAAATGCAGACAGAAATGTGCAGGATGTTTGGTTCACCATCATGGGTTACATCACACGACATCTGGCCTGAAACACTCTGAAGTCTCTCCCAGGTTGCCCATAAAGACCCAAATGCAGCCTGACCTTTGGCTGTTACTAGCGACTGAGACACTGATATATGGTGTGAGACAAAAACACCAAACGGTGGATCGAAAGATGTTGTGCAAGGCTTCACAGAGCACATTGTGTGTGTTTTTAGAAGTACCTCTGTTTGATTGCACTGAATTATTTCATGGCCTGTAAAAAACATTTCAAGTGTCTGGGTGATTTAGGACGCTACACACTCACGTCCATAAATGCCCTGTGATGCTCTCTTACCGTGAAGCTGCTGTATTTCTCTCTGTCCAGCGGCTGCTTGCTTCTGATTACTCCTGATTTATCGTCAATCTCAAACAGGTTCTTGGGTTCCTGGTCCACCCCTGGTCCCTCTAACTTATAGATCACCTCGCCTGTGAATATTTTGTCCGATTTGATCTGGACACAGAGAAGAGATAAGGTTGGTGATCAGAACCTCATGGGAAGGATGGGGTGGTAAAACACATTTCGTAACACCAGATGTGAGTATGTTGACACTTAGGGACCTTGAGAACAGAACAGAGACGTTAGGCTTTGACCTAAGACAGGAAGGTAATACTAGCAAATTGCCTATAATTTATGCACTTCGTATGCATTCATCTGTTTTTGACATATTTGCATGTTCACATCAGTATGCTAGTGTGGCTATAGCTCAATACTTCTCCTTGTATGGTAAGATTTATGCACCAGTGGGTGACTGGTAACAGTCTTAGCCTAACATTTACATTTCACATATGTCTTTGTAAACACTCTTATCTGCTGTCTTTACTTATCCGTGATCAAGACTCCCAACCAACACACGGTTAGGAAAGGAGATTTCAATCTCATAAACATCCTGTCATGATCTTGATGAAGTGGTTCTTGAAAGAAACACTCTAATGTTTTTATGGCTGAATTTATGAAAACTTTCATTTGTTTCATTTGTCATTTTGTTCTCAGAATCACTTATGTACTGATTTACAAGTTCTGGTGTGAATAGCTGCAATGGCAAATAGGCCATTTTACCTGGACCAGGTCTTCAGGAACCTGCTTGCTGTTCTCCAGCACCCTGATTGGAGGGATGATCCAGTCCCGCTTCACCCTGACCAATCCCCCGCTTTGTTTTCTCCATGGGTAAAGGAGCTGAAGCCGCAGTTCTTCCTCCTTGTGTTGGGTTTCTGACGAGCTCCACGCCTGAAGGAAACAACAACTCCAGCATGAATCAAAAGAAGCTCACTGGAATACAGTCACTGTGGACAGCAATATAGATTGCATTCAGCAAATCAGACATGGAGCCAAGATTCTATAATTCGATTTCCAAACGTAAGAACACCAGCAACACAGGAAACATAGGAAGCACCCCTCCTTAACAGCTATACATGCTTAGTAAAGCAGATCACAAGGGGCTGTATACTTAAATTTCAGTAATGCTTCCTCACAGTAGACATAAATTATGTTCCAAACTTTGCAGCTGTTTAAATCCATGTCAACAGCCTCCCTCAGCGCTACAGCATTCCCGCGGGCCTGAAGGAATGGCTGTATCCTATCTGTAGCGCTAACCCCTGTCTCTAATGTGGAGTCCATGGGATTGGCCGGGGCAGAGGGGATGAAGGGCCATGGCTTCAGGTTTCACTCACTAATACGTGCCTTTGTCCGCTTCCTTTGATCTGGGTGCAAATTCATTTTAGGACCAGGAAACACAAACACCCATGTTCATTTCACATGCATTCATTTGCCACATTGCTGCCTTGACAGCGTTCACACAAATACACCCACACACACACACGCACACATGTGAGAAACACACTCACACAACAGCTGTCGACTATGGATTTAGATCCTGTGCTTTCCCACCCTCATACCGACTCACACTCACAAATTCCCCTTTATGCTCAGCTCTGCACCTGACTGGGAGTTGGGGGTCACCTTACGGATCTGCTCCGGTGTCAGAATTCCTCACACACACACACACACACACACACACACACACAGACACTCACATACACTCTCTCTCACACACAAGCCGACATACATGCATGCACATCCACCCACCCACACACACACACACACACGCACATTCCTTCAAGATGCTTCCTCTGACCCTGCTCAGTGGGAATGCAGTGGATTCAGCATTTTTTCCAACCTGTTTAACCAACTCAAAATTACAAAATGTACATCCATGACACCAAGGACGAATGTGCATTTATCTGTTTGCTAAAAACTGATATTCATCTATTAAAAGACACATTTTTCACTTCAAGATAAATTGTAAATAAACAAGTCACGGATCGGCGGATTACATCCTTATCTTGTGAATGGCCTGGGACCGCTACCCTGTCTCTAGGGCGGGTGATTTGATATACTGATACTTTGGCATGCTGCTGGACAGTGAGGAGGGGAATGCCAACCATGGCTGGCATTTATAGGCCGAGTCAGGGGGCAGGCTAATCTTAGACTGCTCTATATTCTCAACCCCTACCTATTTAACTGGTGTAGCTGTCATCTACACACTCACAGAGATGTTTACACTCACATTCCAGGAGTGTTTGTCATCCACACACGTTCATTCTGATAGCCATCTATTTCCATACATATGAATCCTCTATATCTGAGCTCTAAAACCTCCGGCTGCATAGCACTCATTCTTATTTAACCTCAAAATCAATAGCAACTGTATCACAGTTGTATTTCCAGACATAGCACTTCCTGAGTTGCCCTGCCCATCAAATCACCACCCCAGCTGATCCAGTTATACATAAACTACAGTGTGGCCATGCTGAAGACAACAACAACAAAGTCTCTGACACCTCCAGCCGCCCCAGAGGCTTGGACATTTAGAGATGGCTGGAAAAGTTCACAACAACCTGATAACAAGCTCAGCTTCTCGTTTTACACAGTTCCTTCTCACCCCCCTTCATCATTGTCTTGTCTTGCCCCTGTAATCTGAACTTTAGATGACACTAGTCTGTGGGCGGCGGGTCCAGCGAGTCTCTGCCACTGTTATAATGTCTTTACCAGGCCAGGACGGGGCAACACCTAGGTGTCATGTTACCAATTAGACCGATGGCTACCATGTCTGACAGGCAGGCCGATGACACCACACACAGATTAACTGTTTTAGAAGCTTTTCCCAGATACTTTTACAGCTTGACCTTTCACCTTGGGCCCTAGCAGTAGTGTGGACAGCTTGTTCGGGGGCTTGTGCCCCCACAGAAAGCCTCTTCAAGCACTTTGTTGCTGAGGAGTGTTTATTGAGTCTGAGAAAGTTTGATTTTCCCTCCCTGAAGTTAGCCTGATTTAGGTGTTGATAGGTCATTACAGAGACCAGTTTAGTGACAGTGTATTTATGGACCACAATCTGGGTCCATTTGAAATACTGTAAAGTCAAGCTAGAGATGTGGATTTTGTGAGCTTGAATGAGCTAATTACTGGAATGTGGCCAGTGATTTTGGATCCACCCTCATTTTAGGAAATGCTTGGTAATTATGAGCGCTAAATTCAAAATTATGTCATTAATTTTCAGTTTCAAGTTTGTGATAATGTGTTCATAACCGTATCTTTCAAAGAGAGGCCAGACGCGCAACTGTCCCAAGTTTCCATTGGGAGAACTACATTAGGTAGTGATAATACGCTGCTGTGATGCGCCTACTGGCCAGACAGAAACATGACCCTGTACTAGAGAATGTCACAGTTGTACCAACAAAGAGCTCATCCTCTCAATGCCTCCAAGGATACCCTTCAGATATTTTGAATGAAGTGGGGAGAGGTTTAACCTTTTCCAATGAATATGGCTGTTAGTACCAGGAGTACCTGACAACCTTGTTGCAGTTTGAAACTAGTCAGAAAGAGACAGATATGTTCCATGGAAAGACAGTTATATCAGCTAAAAATGTAGTTAGTGCACCCATGACTGGTAGGGGCACACACACACACACACACACACACACACACACGCACAATCATTACCATCATCATCATCGTCAGTGGAAAACTCAAAAAATTCACCTTGCAATTCTGCCACTGGTGCTAATAAATCAGGGTATAATTTCACCATGAAATGTACAAGCTGTATGATTTACATCTTGGACATGCATTCACAAGTATTCACAGTAATAATCTGATGTAGGTTTATGGAGCTTTGGGAATTATCCATAGCATACCAATGACTAGCCTTAGTGGCTGTCTATCTTACCTGCCATGCTTATCAACCAGCCTCCTTTTAACAGAGTAATGCATTCAAATAAGGCAATGCAAATAACTGTCAGACTGCTCAAACCGCTAAGGTGAAAAAGCCAGGATGTTTGACTGAGATTGATATTTTGGTTCCTGTTACAAGCTTAAACTAATGGTATGGTAGTTCTGTTTGAAAGTGAATTATTGCTTTACAGGTTTCAGAGAAAGACCTCTGAGGTACTAAGTTCACCACTTCATACACATGAAGAGCAGCAGTTAGAAAGATCTGCAATTATGATAATTTGTAATGGCATAAATCAAACCAGGAGGTCAGGATCACCATGAACTTCCACATGGTCCATTTTACCGAAATGTTGTTTGCTATCACTTTAAAAACATATTCATTAGTCTAAGTATAATCCCCTGAGGTAGTCCAGTGTAGTTCACAGTTTAGTGAAGCATGAATCTCTGTTCCTCACTGTGCTAAATGTCCAGAGGCATGTATGTCTCCTCTACTCTGCCCCAGCTAACCAGAGTTATGTGTATGTAAGTGAAACAGTTGGTCAGACAACTCCAGGAAAGGCGATGCAGCAGGGGAGGCGCGGCCTGCAGCATGCCTGACAGTCCCTCTGGCCACAGGGGCCACAGGGGCTGGAGGTCGCACAGGTGTCCCTCGGCTCACGGTGTCCCTCGGCTCACGGTGCCTCCGGTCCCTCCTGTTATCGGTCCCCCAGGCCCAGACAAGACATTCGACCAGTCAGTCCTTCAGTAAGAGTCTGCTGTTCGCCCCACACCCCATGCTAAGTCATGACTGCCCGGCCTGGGCTTGGACACCCTATTTTTGGGCCACTAGAAGTGTGTTTCCCCCCTCGGAGCAGATGTCTGGGCCTCAAGAATGCTGAGCAAGGTTTTCATAGTTAACTGAGACTAAAATTAGGACTATATAGGGGGGCATTTAGTTACTGAAATTAAATAAAAAACTAAAACAATCTAGTGTCTAACATAAGTACTGAAATAAGATAAAAATCATCAATAATTATTTTCAGTTAGATCTCAGTTTCTTTTTAAATAGAGTATAGGAAAGAACCTACTATGAACATATTGGGATAATTCTCCAACAATGCACTTCTACTTTCCCAGTACAGTCTAACAATTAAACGTAATCAGACACAGGCTTCATAACTAAAATTGAAACTAAAATAATTAATATACATATTTACATCTCTACATGGGTTAATTCATTGGGGATACAAAATGGCGCAAGTGAAACGAAGCCATTATAACACTGCTACTGGACAAATGCTAGAGATGAGTGCTGAAGCAACAACTGTCACCAACTGGTCCACCATGCCTCAGTTTGTAAAAATGATGTTGCAAAAATAGCATATGCAAATTTGGTGGAAATTGACTTCACTGTTCAGTTGTGACTAGTCTTTTTATGATCCGGAAGTTCTCTCTTCTCTCTCTCTCTCTCTCTCTCTTTCTCTGAAACCCTAGTTGGTATAAAACAGCCAGCAGGTACCCACACACAGCAGGACCTGTGATTCAGACTGTCCAAATCCTCTGACTGATTGTTTCCGATGAGTGAGATCTCAGCACCAGCTGGCTGCTGCTACGGACTCTCGATTTGTCCCTGATTTCATGGTCCAGAAGCGGCCCACTCGTCTTTCCGCAAGGGGGATTACAGAGCGGGACAAATGGCATCATGTATGCATCTGGGAACAGCTGTGGCTGCTGCCCACTCCTCACCACAGCCTACGCTCAGCCGGCATGAAAACTGGCCAGTTCAAAACAATACTGCTGAAAATAAAAAGAAAGCACTCAAGCACAATAGAAAGCTATCAGACAACACTGATCAAAGTCCTTGGATTGGATTGACAGCAACTGATGGTTTAATTGATTTCATTGTTGATTTGTTTATTTATTAGTGATATATTTCCACAAATTAATTGTTGATTATTGTATTAGTCGAGATTACATGACAAACAAACTGAGCAGCCACTTTCTATATTGCTGATATTATTGTTATTTTGTCATCACCCAACTCTGAGTTATAACACCTCTGGCATTTGAATGTGGAATTTAAACCGACTTCACCACAGAGAGCTTAAGTAGTTCTCCAATATCTGTACTGAGCCTGAGGACTGGGATCCTGCATCAATGGATCACGCACCTTAAAGGTCAGGCTTTATAACCATAAAGCCTGACCTAGGTCTGGACTTTTAAATCATGTAAATGGAACTATAACTTATTCAAGTTGAGGTCCTCGGGCTTTTGACAGAAATATCTGTTATGTGTAATGTCACTAGGGTTTGATGACTCATTACTAAGGCAAGCCATGAGTCGTTATATGGCACTTTTCCCTCTAACTATATGTCAGAGTCATGACTTAGGCCTCACTGTGACGAACTGGTTTTTCCCATGGCGGTGTAAATGATCTATCTCTTCCATGTTCAAAAGACACCTCATGTATGTAAGTGATTCTCAAAACAATCAATTTGCCATGGAAAATGAAACTGAAACATAAAAGCAGCATGAATTCACCATAAGGCCACAGAAACTTTTCATTTTCACAAACCTTTAACTGTCTGTGAGGTCAGAGAGACTCCACTGATTCAAATGATATCAGACGTGATTCATTCCTACAGCTACATAGCATCTGCAACATTTACAATGAATTATTGAGCAAATCAAAGCAAGGCGTCCCCCAAGAATCACTGGAGGCCAATTCTCTCGCCCTCCCAACCTGGGCTCCATTACTACTCCAAACAGAGAGAAAGACTGATGGAGGTTGGAAGTGCTGTTGGTAATATGTCAGTTTACATTGTCATCCATTCTAGATCTCATAACGGCGTCTGATGACAGGGGCTACTAATGATGCCCCGAGCCCTCTAAACACATCTGCAGTCTTGTGCTCTTCAAAACACTATTCATCATATTCTTTCCAACTGGGCTGAAATGTTTAGCTCAGCCACATCCCCTGATTCCAGAGCCAGTTTAGTGCCTCTATTGATGAAAATCGGTTCATGTTTAGTTCAACTGATCACTCAGGTGTAAACATAAATTGTATATTTGAAGAGTGGGGCAGCTAAAGGCCACTCCCTCACCAAGATCCCACTCTGAAAGGGCAGGAAGCAAACCTTTATTTGAAGTGCTTTATATTACGTATACAGTCGAAAGATAAACTACATCAACAGCCAAAGTTAACCTTGTCCACAAACTTATCAACAAACACTGCTATCGACTTTCTAGCAAACTGTGCTATGGGAAACTGTACTGTGAAGTGCTTCTAGAAAGTATTTTGAGTCCCTTCTAATCCCTTCAGCCAGTGAGGCCTAGTAGAAGTTCAAACTGTACCATACAAGACAGTTCATATTGCACATAACAGAGCCACTATAAATACAAAAAACGCTGCAAAATTCAATATTTAAGTAATATACTGTATGTCCTGGTCCAAATGGGTTCAGAACCTGTTGGATCGGCCCCATAGAGTGTGGACATAAAAATCAAGCAACATCATTTGTTCTGTTGAGTCACCAAGCGCTATGACAACACAATGATTTTTCTTACCTGGCAAAGCAGAGTAGCCAGCACACACAACAGCACCAACATCCGTACCGCCATCCTCAGCACCTGCACTCAGAAACTCAGGTTCAATGCGTACAGACCTCTGATGACCGAGAGATCTGAGGCACAGCACACAAAACCTCCTCCACTAAGCTCTGGGCTCCTGAGTGACTATTGGGCAACGGGGCCAAAACTCTCAAACCCTGGACCCTGTCTCTCTCTCTCTCCTCTGTAAGCCTTGCTCTTTCAGTCTCTCTCTCTCCCTCTCTCTCTCTCTCTCCCTCACTCTCTCTCCCAGTGTCTGTCTCTCACAGCTCCTCCCTATCCATAGCTGGGGTATGTCTCACAGACTTGGGGGTAGGGGTTAGAATTTCAGCAGCGGCCCTCCCATGTACCCCAGCACATGTGCTGTCACTCACAGTCCAATGAGACGGAGAGAGGGAGAGAGGGTGTGGGGGGTAATGGAGTTGAAGAGCGAAGCGGGGCAGCTGGTGTTGCTGCAGAAAGAGCCACTGTCTTCACCAGTAGTGGCAGTACCAGTATTCACTGTTGAGTCACACACAACTCTACAAGTCTGTTTTCCCACCTAGACCACCTCATGGAGTCGCTGCTCTTGGATGTTGGGGCTATAAAACTCCCAGACCCTCCGCAGAGGAATTGCCCTATTACTGTAAGCACCTGGTTGTTATAGTTAAAACTAGAAGGCACTCAGAGAGAGCAAACCTCTGCCAATGTTGAACAATTCTAAAACTTGCTGTTACATCAAAAGACATTGTTCTTATCACTTGAGTTAAATTGATTTCTTGACCCTGCAAATATACCCTTAGGATTTGGAATCAAGTCTCTATCTCTATTAGTTTCATAGTTATGGCAAAAAAAATGCTAATTATCTAATGGTGGAAATCCCAGATCCGGATCACCACCAAAATCTGATCAATTGTTTCTTGGTGCAAAGCCCATCTGTCGACCAAATATCAAGGAAATCCAGTTATACATTTTTGAGATATCCTGCTGACAGACAGACAGACAGACAGACAGACAGACAGACAGACAGACAGAGGGACAGACAGAGAGACAGACAGACAGATGGAGGGACAGATAGACAGACAGACAGACAGACAGACAGACAGAGGGACAGACAGAGGGACAGACAGACAGACAGACAGACAGACAGAGGGACAGACAGACAGACGGAGGGACAGACAGACGGAGGGACAGACAGACAGATAGACAGACAGACAGACAGACAGAGGGACAGACAGACAGACAGACAGACGGAGGGACAGACAGACAGATAGACAGACAGACAGACAGACAGAGGGACAGACAGACAGATAGACAGACAGACAGACAGACAGACGGACGGACAGACAGACGGAGGGACAGACAGACAGACAGACAGAGCGACAGACACACAGACAGGGGTGAAAACATAACCTCTTTGGCAGAGGTAACAATATTTTTAGCGTTGTACAGGCCTCACTTGACAGTGCCACACACTCTTCTCTTTGAAGTTGAAAGTGGTTGGTCACTTGCTTCCTCCCTGGATCCTCCTGCTTGTTGTCCAGATAAGCCTTCATGTCCTAAGGCCGCATATGTAACCTCCCCTGTCCCGGCAGAGCCGTCTGTGTCGTGCCCTCACAAGTGCAGAACATTCACCCAGCACCCTTTGATCTCCTGCTATTTTGAACACCCTGTCAAAACACAAGATGAAGATCTATGGCACTCTATGTGTGATGTCAAGGCAGAGATTCCTTTGTCTGTGATGCTTTCAATTTGCTGAAACGCTGCCATGACCGACAACGTCAAAGTGTTTTAGGCAACCACCTCTGCTGCAACAATAAGAGGAGACAAAGTGCATTACTGCTGTTCTCCTCAGAGAAGAAAAGAGATGGAGAAAGTACTTTGCTAGTTACATGGTCTCTGGGGAGACATGGGAAGGCCAAGAGGGATAGGTATGGAGGGAAGGGGAACACATGGAAGAGACTATGGGATAGTTACGAGGGGAGAGTACAGAGTCCAGTCTCCTGAGCCTCAACGCTACTCTCAACACTCATCAACACCCTCTCAGCAAGTCTGCTCTCAGGTCAAAGGTTGATACGGATCTTTGGTGGGTAAACATCTTCAGTTCATGTTGCCTTCTCTTTTCTCTAACAACCGATCACAGAGGTGGTCAGTTACTAGCAGGGCAAACACTTATTTATCAGGAAAATCAAAACTGAATAACTTGAGTTTAAATTGGATATAAGTCACAAACAAGGGATCAATCGCACAATCAAAATAAATAATTCTAGTTAGCTTAGGGCAACGCAATAACAAAGAAGACTGAGATATGTCGGTGGGGAAACTAGCTCATGTTAGAAAGTACAGCAGTGAAATGAGTGAGTGCATTGGCTAGCTAACTGTGCTCTGGCTGAGTGGGTGTCTGCATGCTTCCATGCGTCAGTGTGTGCATGTGTGTGTGTGAGGGACAGAGAGAGAGAGAGAGAGAGAGAGAGAGAGAGAGAGAGAGAGAGAGAAAGAGAGAGAGGGAGGGAGGTCTTCTATTATGAATGTATGAATTGTATGATGAATGTACCGCACCTGTCTCTGTCATGTCAGGCAGCAGCAGCTGGCAGGAGCCACCCTGATGTTTTTCCTCCTTCACCCCCACACACCCGTCTCTGACAACAGACTCTCATACCACAGTAATGCAGACGCTGGTTGTGAGCGGCAAGGCTGGAGTTTCCCTTCCCCATCACCTATCCCAGTGATTCTCAACCTTTTTCATATCAAGGACCCCTAATTTAGTCCACATTAGGGCCATGGACCCCCATTTGATGAAATTTTGTCTCTCAGACCCAAATCTGAGAATATTTTTATTGTCAGATATGATTTTGTCCAGAATTCCATGACTACGTAGAGATATAACAGTGAAACTATCATGAAAATAGCAATTCTTCTACATTTTCGGATTGTGTTAACTTCTTGTAAATGAAATAATGGTGAAGTTTAACAATTTATCAATTTGCTGGAGACCCCCTGTAACCCCGTCAAGGCCCCTGGTGGTCCACGGACCCCCCATTGAGAACCACTGACCTATCCTACAGACCAATGTTTCCTACACTATGTACCATAACTGGGCTGCAGGCATGTTTCTGGTGGGTCATCAGATGACAAAAGGATTAGTTTGTTTTAATTAGCCAGGTCACAAGGCGATGCTGCATTTTAAAAGTTTAAAAAGTTGATGAAACCCTGCTCTAGATACTTTCTGAAGATCAAGAGACAGCACTCTGCTGCCCACTGTTGGCAAAAATAATAATAACAATAACTCATATCAACAGCAAGACATTTTATCTGCATAATTGCAACATAACTAGTGGATTAGCTGTGACATGAAACTTTAAGTTAGTGTAGGATGTGTGAAGATTTATGAGGGATTTGTGAAGAGACCATTTTCTCTCAGAAAAATCTATCCTTTAAAAATAAGGGAGTAGCCATAATGGATACTATAATCAAAACTTCTGTATTAGGGATTTAATTGGCTCATCTCTGAATGAGATGCATAAAAATCCTTTTATGCCATCCTTCTTTTGCAATTAGAGGAATCCTCTTATCATAACATAATAATTTTTGTGTTGCATAAATAGCTTTAAGGGTCTGTTTAATACTAAGGAAGCCTCCATGGTCCCTGTGGGGACCTCATCTCAATGTTTGTACAGTTTTTTTTTTATTTTTTAGATTTGTTTGTATCCTTTGTTGCTCTGTAGAACACTTTGTGGTCCACAGACCATTTTGCAAAAGAAGATCAATAAGTTTGGAGAATATAATTCAACATCAAGGATTTCATTCAAGGTATTACATGCAACCCACGGCATCATCACAAATGAACTAACTGCATGGGAAAGAATATAACATCCAAAAGCAGAATTTCTGTATTGTACAGAATGTACCAATCTGGAATTATTGAAGAATATCACGGCAAGCAGAGCATGATGAAATGAGATCATGAGCTTCAAAGGCTTGTCCATGCAGGGTCCCACTGAGGCAGTAATAGTGAAGAAGGCTTGCGGTGGGCTTGAAGCTCCAGTCAGGTCACTACACAATAAGCTTCAGATTGCACAGGTGGCTCTGGATCCCGCTGATCAGGAAATAAGGAAACTAACTAGCCTGGTGGCTGTCTGGCGGTCCCTCACCAGTACAGTAACACTATTAATGATGAGTATTGGACTGAGGTGGAGAAAACCTCTTGGTGTTCTCATTAAATCGCTGATGCCAGTGACAGGTACAGTGGTGAACCATCTGGCAATCTGCTTTTTTAATCCAAATTTTATTTGATCATCATGTAACTTTTAATATAGATAAAGGAGAATATAATGAGACACATAATGTAAACATTTAAAAATGTAACAAGTTGCTAATTTTCTTAAACTTTACTTCCTTTACTTTAAAAGTTGTATGATTATCAAATATCATTTGGGTCCAAAATAAGCAACCGACCGACCGACGAACAAACAAACAAATCCACAAACAAATAAACAAACAAAGCGATTGGGATGGTTCAAATCCATCCCAGTGTAGGAAATAGGAGACTAAACGTGACATTTTGGATTTGGCTGATTATGCTGCTGTCTTTTGATCTGTGCATCTGTCAGTCAGACTGTCTGCCTGTCCTGGTTTTTTCGTCCCTCCCTCCTCCATCTGCCCATAACAGAAACAACAAAGGATCAGTATGCAGAATGAGAGCACCAGGTGAATGAGTAATTGATTGAATCGTATGGCTTATTTTGGGTTGAAGATGGCAGTATGTGCCATTTTTGGAGATACAGCAAACATAATTTGATGCTCCTGCAGATGGCAGTGTGAGACCATCTAACAAGCCAGAGGAGAGGAGAGGAGAGGATAGGAGAGGAGAGAGGAAATTGGTGAGACTGGAAGGTTTGTCTTATAAGAGACCTTGGTGAAGAAAAGAACAAATAACGACCCTGAGGACAGAGGGCAAAAGACCGAGCAGAGAGAGAGCAGACACTGACTCACAACACACAACACAACAGTCAGACAGTGAAGTGCAGTCTGTTAATCAAAATAACACAGATAGAATAGCAAGACACAAAAGCCTTGCAATGGGAAAACAGGCTCAACCCAACAGTATAGTGCTATACACTGAACAAATACAATATAATAACCTCTGGATTAAAGTCATGATGTGGCAGCTAGATATCTTGTTTGCCATAATTCTCCAGAAATAGATGTTTGATATTTGCCTTCAGTTGGATTACAATTCTGTGATTTCTTGCTTGCTTGTCTGCAACCCGTGGCAAAAGCCATAGCACAATGTAACATTTCCAAATGAGGGAGGCAATAGTGAAAGGGTGAGAGTGAGAGGGGGAGGAGGTTGGGTTACTGTAGCTGTGCTCCAGCCCCAGTCAACCTCCACCAGGGTGGGTTGCCAATTAGAGCCAACACATATGACACACTTGACTCCCCCGCTTGAACCATGGCTGGAGATAATAGGCCTCTTCCTGCAGCTCAATCGATGACATACTGTCCCAGGGTGGATGTCTGCCTCAGTACACACACACACACACACACACACACACACACACACACACACACACACACACACACACACACACACACACACACAATCTCTTTCTCTCTCTGCCTCTCTCTCTCTCTTTCTCTCTCCTCTTCCTCTCTCTATCTGTCAGGGAGTAAAATGTCAGCTCTCTGTTTCTTACACCAAAATATACAAACAACACACATATACTCGCAAAATGACTTACTGCTCTCTACTTACTCTCTCTCTCTCTCTCTCTCTCTCTCTCTCTCTCTCTCACTCTCTCTCTCTCTTTCAAACAATGAGCAATGAGTTTCAGCCAGAAAAATGGACCCTATTATCCATTCGGAGATAAGACGCTATCACAAAAAACCTCATTGCAAAGTAAAGCTATGTGTAGCCGTAGGCATCACTAACCTATGTGTTTTCATATGTGTAGCTAATCTAACAGCTAAGTGTATTCATATGTCAATCTAACCCCACAGGAGGCTCCTGGACTGTCAGAGGGCACCTGAGTCATGGGGATTATAGACATTACGGTAATGGATATCTGCTGTGTACAGTAATAGGCAGGCGGCTTGCATAAAGTTGCTCTCAGTAGTCGGGTCTCAACATTGTTGTTTCTGACTGGCATCCTAATACGGTTGTTAGACCTTGGCTATCAATACGGCTGGGTCATAGCTGGCTAAGCAAAAGCCGAAACATTGCATCAATACAAATTCATGAAGCTGTGGACTGTGAGATGCAAACTGCCCGTCCGCTGTGAGACACATTCTCTGGAAAAAAAAACAATAAAAGAGAGGTGTGAGTGTGTGTGTCTGTCTGTATTTGTGTTTCTATATGTGTGTGTGTGAGTGTGTGTGCTGAGTTGAGTAGACGGGGGAGAGTTTGGGGGTCAGTGCACACCCGTCTCTGCATGGCTCTCGGGCAGAAAAAGGAGGAGGAAGAGGAGGAGGAGGAGGGCCGGAGGGGAGAGGAGCAGTCGAGGGGTGGAGAAGAGAGGAGGAGGCCATTGCGTGGCTTTTTGAGGTGGGGGTCGTGGGGTGGGGAGTGGGGGGGGTGGGGTGTGGGACGGGTGGGCGGGCGGGGGGGGGGTTGACAGTTGCCGGCGTGCGTGAGCCTAATCTCCCTCCATCAGCTGTCAGAGCTGGGGACGTCAGGGCCGCCGAGGCTCCTGGTCTGCGCCTCTTCTCTCTCTCTCTCTCTCTCTCTCTCTCTCTCTCTCTCACTCTCACTCCACTGGCAATGTCATGTTGTCAGCCCACATATGCTTGTCTGCAGTAGGAGGGGGTGGGTGAGGGTGGGGGGGATGGAGGAGACACGGGCACACGGGCAGCCTCCGTCTTTTTCCTGTTGCTCTCGACACTTGTCTTCTTGCCGTTCCCATGTGCCGCTGATGGCGTTCCCTTTTAACCCCTTCAGCTCCCTCCTACCTCTCCTCCTCTTTCCCTCTCCCTGCCTTTCTCTTCTCCTCTCATCTCTTTCTCCTCTGTGCATGGATAACGTCATTGAAATGGCGGTCCATTAGCAGCGCTGCTTGGCTAATTTGAGACTTACAGGGCTCTTACTTATAGAATGTTTTTGTGTACCTGCCCTTTCCTGTCCTCTTAACATCAAAACACAATAGATTCAGTAGTAGCCTTTAACATTGGGCAGCAGGTGAGTGGGGAGTCTGCCCTTCAATAAGAAAGCTGGGTTCAAACCCTCATCTCAGCAAGCATCTAGCCTGCTGAAGTGTCCTTGAGCAAGATACTGCTCTAGTGCTGTAGGGCAGGCAAAAAAAAGAGTTTCCCTACTGGGATAAATAAAAACTATTATTATTACAGTGTTATTATTCTAAAAGACTCTGAGGTACAGTGCAATACACTGCAGTGTGGGGTGAACAGATAAGAACCAGCATCACTAAATCACCTCTCTGTTTCTCTCTGTGAAATTATCTCCTTTTTTTTTTTATTTTACTCCAGATGAAAAAACAGTGGGCTCATGTGTCCTAAATAGTGGGAGGCCCATATGCCAAAGACAGCAGTCGAGCGTTTGCTTGTGTGTGGCTAACAGTGCTTTTGCCCCAGTGACCTGCCCCTGGCACCTGCCACAGGGGGCTTCCAGACTAACTGTCAATCAAACTGAGATGACCCCTCCTTTCTTAAGATTCACTATATGCAAGACTTGGGTGACTCATTACATCCCATCCCCCTCTTCGTCTCTGCTGCCACCCCCTCCACACACACAAACACACACACACACACACACACACACAGATGATATCTCTATACGTGCCCACCAGAGCGCACAGCCTCCCTGTCTAAGCACGCATGTTACATGTTAACCATAAATCCCATGTATGTCTGCATGCCTGGATGGCTGTTCTGTAGCACGTTCAGCTACACACTGTAATTGCGGTCTCCTATTGAGCCTGAGTTACAACCTTGTCTGAGGATTTCTCGTCTGTAAGCATATTAAAGCGGGGCAGCTTTAACCAGGAACAGGTCAGGTCACACATTAAAGGCTTCACAGACTGCTTGTGAAGTGAGACAAATACAGGAGCTTTTTGTATTATAGAGCTAGTGTGGTGTGCTACCACAGGTTTAGGTTAGGTTTCTATTTTTGCTCGCACACAGTCTGGGTCAAAGACTGAGAGGTTTTTCTAAATGATGTTGCAATTAGCTATAACATTCATGATTTTTAAAACGTGAATCAATGGCATGCGGCTTTCGTCAGCAACTCCTGTGCATGTATGAATGTTCACATACATACACACAAGCACAGAAAACACAAATGCATATAAAAATGCTCTCTCTCTCTCTCTCTCTCTCTCTCTCTCTCACACACACACACTCCCCTCCTGGCTATGAGTGCCCTTGCCCCGAGTGCTCCCTTGCTGCAGTCTCCATAGCAGGGAGGGAGGCTGCCTGAGTGCTTTATGCTTGCTATAACACAGAGTCATCGTTGTCAGAGCCAGAGATTTGTCAACAACACAGTGATACCAAGGCCCTGCCACTGTAGATGGATAACGGTCCATCCTGTGGCCAGTCGTTGTGTTTTTCTGGACAAGGAGGGAGCATCTGCTGTCTTTTTTCCGTCTTGCCTCCTCCTCCTAAACCTCCCTCTCCCCGCCCACGCACACATCCAAGCAGTTTGAAAACAATAAAAGAAAAGCGATGTGTCTTGTTCAGCTACTAAATAGCTGTCTGGTTTGTGTCTCCTGAGGTGGTTGCACATCGGTGGCTAGCCCATCTATCAGGCCAATGCATGGCCCTCAAACCTCCAGGTATAAAGATGATAAATACCTCACCCACTGAAAAGGGCACAGAGAGAGAGATGGATGGATATGGAAAGAGAGAGACAGGCAGAGATATAGAAACGGTGTGATTGAGAGAGGAAAAAATGAGAAAGGAAGAATGAAGAGAGATTTAGGGTGAGAGAGAGAGAGCGAAGAACGAGTAAGACAGAGAGGCAGAGGGAGAGAAAGTGGAACCAAAATGTCCTTTAAGCACACCTGGCTCCCTGCGCTCAGCCTCCATCTCCTCCACTGTTTGATTAAATAGTACTTTCCCCCCATCCTCCTTATCTGGGCTGTCGCTGCATGAACGAGCTATCTGCTGTGTGACTGGCAGACTACTGCCTGCTGCCTGTGATAGCATTCCACTTTGGTTAGGTAAATAGGAACTTAACTGAACTGAGACAATTTAAACAGTCTAAA
Source organism: Centroberyx affinis (assembly GCF_046629955.1). Classification (NCBI taxonomy): domain Eukaryota; kingdom Metazoa; phylum Chordata; class Actinopteri; order Beryciformes; family Berycidae; genus Centroberyx; species Centroberyx affinis. The sequence continues at coordinate 133,374 of NW_027283544.1, read as the reverse complement.
TGTAAGGAGATTAAAACTGGCCAAACAGTGGCTGAGCACAGGGATGCATCGCTGGGGTTTAAACACCGCTGCAGGAACGGAAGATGCACATGCCGGACTGTGCACATACGGACCACAAAGTCAAACAGGACGACACCAGCAAGCATCAAGTATATACAAAACAACTCAAATCCAGAGAGATGCTCGGAAAGAGACACAGAGAGGAGAGAGAGAGAGTGAAAGAGAGAGAGAGAGAGAGAGAGAGAGAGAGGACAGAAAGAAGCAGCCTTTAGTTGTTTTTGATGCCTTGACGCCCTCTGACCTACAAAATCACTGCCTGTGCTTGCCAAATAATATAACACACACACACACACACACACACACACACACACACACGCACAAACAAAGGGCATGAAGCAGGCAAGCAGGATGGACCTGGGGACAAGTTTCCGCCTGGACGCCCTCATACCCCAGCCAGCTCGGCTCCACTCTGCCCAGAGGCCCTTCCAGACCGGCCAGTGGAGTGAGCGACCCTCCCTGACTCTAACACTGTGTGGCAGCGGGACCTAGAGACAGATGTTCCCTGCCACTGGCATGGTGCTGAAGAGGAGACGGTACTCCATGTGCATGTATGTGTGTATGAGAAAGAAGGGAGAGGGAAAGCAAGAGAGAGGGAGACAGATAGAGAAACTGAATGCTTGAATGGCAATGTCGGGAGGAGGGAGGAGGAGCAGGGGGGTGTGGGGGGTGGGGGGGTGGTAAAAGAAGGAGAAATAAATCAAGTCAAAGCAATTTGTGGCAATGGCTGCTGCAGTGTCATTAGGAATCCTGTCACGCAGCTCCTCTGAGCAGTCAGCAGACGCAGGTTGACAGCGGGCCAAAGAGGAATTTTAATTCCCCCCCCCATCCCCCCTCACAGCCCCCGCCTCAGCCCCATTTCCTAACTACCGGCCCACACTGCTAATAGTAGCCTCCAAACCCAAACTCATCCCTATTCGCACTCCCGACATTAAAACCACTTCCAATACTGAGTCAGACGCTGCAAAAATATTAATCTTAACAAGTCATAGAATCTCATATTTACTCTTGACATCTTATTTTCACAAGTGAAAAATCCAGCCAGTGGGGTGAGATAGTTCCACTAGTTTCCAACGCAGTTTCTGCATCAATAAGTGTCAAATATATTGAATAAGGCAGATCACTCCACTACAATAACTGAATAAATTTCTTGAAACTTTGATTTGGATTGGAAGCAAGTGAAATTATCCAATTATCACCCAACTGGCAGATTTAACTTTTTTTTTTTTATAATAAAATCAAAATGCTGAGACTCAGTACTAGATTAAATGAGTTACTAAAATGGATATTTTTGCTGTGTATTCCTCACTCAGATCAACTTATCTATATGGGAATACAGCAGAAATCAAACTTCCTTCCTTGGATACTCTTACACTGTTATATAGCATCAATCTGTGATATTCAATACATTTCAGGAGTTAGTTAGTGATGTAATAATGTTGTATGTTGTGTTGTAATTTACCTTTTTGTTGTATCCACTTTCCCTCAACTTGTGTTCCATTCAGCTGTGGGTTGTTTATATATCTGTGTTGGTGGAGAGAGCGATAGCGATAGTAAGAGTAAGATAGTAAGAGAACTCAAATTGCAACATGTCTTGTATTGCATTCTGGTCTGTTGAGGCTTCTGTCGGTGGAGAAATTGGTCTGCATTTCTCCCTGTATGATTGTTGAACATCGGTGCAAAATGGTGAGTCTAGAAAGAAGCCCTGACGACCAAACCTGACGTTTAACATTGATGTCACGCCATCTACGTGACATCAATGCCGAGTTATCTGTGGGAATAACAAACAACAAAATAGACCCAGAAATGGGTACAGTGCCAAAAGCTGTTTTTAAAATTAATATTAAAGTGTTTTAAGGTGGATTTTCCCTTTAAAGCCACATCTAATATGACATTGCTTGTGATCTCTTCTATCCATAGACACCCAGTACTTCAACTGCATTTAACCAAATGACACAATGTACAATTTTGTCAGTTTAAATAAATTTGGTTCCATGTTACAAACTGCAAGCTTGTACATCTTCTTGCAAAAATTGTGCACAAGCAATGTTAAAAATGTGCGTAACCACAGAGGAACTACAAAAACAGACCGTTGTTGAAGAAAGAAGTGAGGTGGGAAATCTTCACAGAGGGTTTCAGCTGGACATAAAACTGGCCTCCTGCCATCAGCACTGGACATTCCAGTTTTTTGGGTGTTGAAGCTCCATCTGAACTCTGTTTCATTTTAGATGCTGAAACTGTATTTGTAATTACACTGAACTTTAAATTTAGAATAGAGAAACATTAGATCTAACGGTTACAGTGACATAAACTACTCAAAACATATTTTAAGGGAAAAAATGGACAGTAATGGATTACTATAGTTGTAGGTCAGTGGTTCTCAACGTGGGGTCCGCGGACCACCAGGGGTCCTTGAGGGGGTTCCAGGGGGTCCACAGAAAATTGATGAATTATTAAACTTCACCATTATTTAATTTACAAGAAGTTAACACAATTAGAGAATGTAGGAGAATGACTGTTTTGGTCATAGTTTGACTGTTATCTCTCTAACTACAATAAAGATAGTCGTGGAATTCTGGACAAAATCATATCTAACAATAAAAATATTCTCAGATTTGGGTCCGAGAGACAAAATCTCATCAATTAGAGGTCCTGGATATGAAAAAGGTTGAGAATCACTGTTGTAGGTGATGATAGAAATGCTGTTAGAATTACAGTCTGTAAATTGGAATACATTGTTATTTTATATTCTGTAGATGTTGAAGGCAAAGTAATCCAAACCAAATGACTGAAACTGATGACATTACATGACTGAGCTGGAATAATTCAATAGATTACATTACTGGTTGCATTTTTAAACAGGCAATCAGAAACTTCAAACTTGTCGACAACCCTTGACAGATATTTCAGAGCCAGAACTCCTCACTGCATAGTTGGCAGTTTTACAAAGTTCCCAATCTTCATTTTTATCAGTCATATGATTGACTCTCCTCTTATAGCCGGAGACTAAGATACAGTATAGATGTGGATCTGCGTCTAATACAGAACCATCAGATCGAAATCAGTTTTACGACAAGATAAGCAGCACAAATACAAATAGGCACAGTGTGTCCGGCGCAGTGGGTTAGAGAGGAGAGGAGATGGTGGTAATAACCCTGGCTGAGCAGAGAAGGGCAGAACAATGCTGCACATTTCTCTCTCAGCTGCCACTTTAATGAGCAGACAAAATGGCCACCGTTGAATAATTAATATGCGGGTCCATTAACAAGGCATTAGAATGCATTTTATCTCTTATTGATTTTTTCCTGCCTTTTCTTTTTTTTTTCTTTCCTGAAAACTTTTACTCCATCCGTAGACCACTCTGGGTCCGGCGCTGGCGGGAGTGAAATATGGCTGCTGCTGTTTAAATGTCAGCTTTGTAATTACACATAGAGGCACGAGCCGGGCAATCCCACGGCCCGGGGGCCTCTGATTTATGGTCAGGCACTGATGACAACAGCACCGCGCGGACACATACAGACACAATGCATACACACACACACCCCTCCTCCACAACAACAACACACACATGCACATGCGCATACACACACACACAGACTTATTCCTAATTGATACCAGGGATGTAGTGGAACTCAGTTTTTATTTACGGAATAGTGTTTATCCACCCTTTTTTAGGCTGATGTAAATCTTTATGACTTCATATTCATAGTAAACATCATACTAAGTACTATCAAAATGGGGTTTTTTTTAAGGAAAAAAGTATAAATTAGCACTTTAACTCTGGCGAAGACCAGTTCTTGGGCAATATGCATCGCTGTTTTTAATATGTAGCCACTATAATAAAGGCTTTTTACATTTTTGAGTGCTGTGGTTTTTCTTTGGGGAATTCATGCCTTTACTTCCTCACACATACTTTATGTGACTGGCAAGGAATATGCCTAGTATATTTTTTAGGTATTATACCTGCCAACCACAGAGCAGCTGTTTCTGCTGTCCTCTACTACCTCAGATCCAAGAAGTGCTCCTTTCTTATTATTTTTTCAAGTATAAAAATATGTTTTATTCCCTTAAAATACCCAACCCTCATGTTGTTTACCCATCCCTGTTATTTACCATCACATCATTGATTGAGAAACTGATGGAGAGCTTTTCCCAATGTCCATGTCGTTTGTATGATGTGTAACCTTGCCTGAAGACCTGTCTTATTCCTCTACCTCCCCCCCCCCCCCCGTACATTTTTTGCTCAGCAGCCTAACACAGTCCTGTGGCATGCGGGACACCCTGGTTCAATATACCCTCCCCTACGCACACCGCCCATCAGTCAGATTCTAGGCGCAGATACCTGCTGGGAAAACCAATCTATATCTGGACGGATGGAGGAGGAGAGGCGAGGCCAGATCAATGTACAGATATTGATACACGCAGCCATGCAAGGAGACTACACTCCTTCTGAACTCATTCTCTCTCTCACTGAAAAGATTAGGAATCTAGATTAACTGCTGAGTAAGGTGTGTTTGTGTGTGTGTGTGCGCGCGTGTGTGTGTAGATGACAAAGAGATACTGTACCACGCTGAGAGATACAACAGATAGATCAGAGAGAGAGAGAGAGAGAGAGGGAAAGGGGAGGTAGTGGAGATAGGTAGGGGAGACAGAGATTACCACCACAGAGCTCAGTAATGGTGTGAAGTGAGCACGTCAATAATAAATACCTCCCATTACACCACAGTGGACTGCTGCAGCAGCCTGTACAGCAGGGCACCTGCTGACTCCCTGATCTACCTCAAATTACACTGATGCTCTCACACTGGGCTTCTGTGGAATACAGCACATTGACTGTAGCATTGACTGTAGCACACACACACACACACACACACACGCACGCACAGAGATACACAGACAGACAGACACACTTAAATAGCCACACACATACATACCTACACATGCATACGTCTATAAACACATATACACACACAGGGCTGCAGTGCTGAATTAATTTTCTGGGATAGTTTCAGAGGTTGAGGCTTCATCCCGTTTGACTAATCTCCATTGGGATCTGGATTTTTTAAACATGGGCTGTCCTGCCAGGCTGCCGTACCCTCCCTCCCTCTCCTCCCCTCCCCTCCCCTCCCCTCCCTCCTCTCTTCAGAGGGACGAGGCCTGACATCCAGGTGTTTTATAGTATTTGTGGCTCTGATCATCCATCAAGCCGATCGATCACTCTCCCAGCAGCTTTTATTAATGATCTTGTCAGCCGGCCCGCTCTCGGGTGCAGCCGCTTGTCCAGAATGATAGATCATTAGCTAGTCTGCCTGCTATTTATTCTCTCATGACCTTGTCTCTCCCCATTGTTGAGTGGGCCGAGTTATGAGAGCTAGAACATGATAATTCAATATTGATCCACATTTTCCCCCCCCCCGTTTTCCAAAAAGTTTTTTAGCTGTTTTCAACTGTAGACACACTGAATTCAGTTTGTCACTACTCATTTCAGCATCGCGTCTATGGTTTATATCCCATCTAGTCCAGGATCTTTTAGGCTGTGAATATCGCAGTTTTAGACCAGTGAATACATTCTTATTATTTTTATCATTTATATACATTATTATCTAAACAATGCATAAACAGCTGCAAATATCATATAATGGTTTATTTTTGTCCTACTCCAGAAAATGTAGTCGATGTAGATGTCTACTAAACTTTCACTTTTAAACCCTGTGTAGCCTCATTTTAGCCTAGACATCTAGAACCATTTAGACGTCTTTTAAACCAATCAATATAAAATTGCTCAGTGGGAAATGCTGCGGTGTACTGTCCAGAATACATTGACCAGTCATCACTTCTATTTAAAGAACATGGTGTGGAGCATCAAAGAGACAAACACAATTAACAGAGACACAGATAGCAGCGAGAGAGGGGGAAAGATAGGAAGAGAAAGAGAGATGAAAGAAAGAGCGTGACAGAAAGAGAGAAAAAGGGCAACAGAGAGAAAGAGAGGGAAAAATAGAAATAAAGGGGAGAAAGAGTCAGCAGGAGTTTAATAGGAACCAAGCCTAAGGCTGAGCCAGCGAGGTATAACTGGCTTTAGAATAAACATGAGCTCCATGTAAACAACAACCCGCCTCTACAAGCATCAGCTACACACACATACACACAAGCCTAGTGGGGCTCTGGGCTCATTGATGTGTGTTTGTGTGTGTGTGTACTCAGGGTGTCCCTAGGGCCGAAGAGCCTAGCCTGTCATCCTCCCGTCATCCCTCTCTCCACTCAGTTTCATCCATAAAGCCTGTCATGTTGATCAACTAGCCACAGGCCCATATCCTTTTGTGATTGTGAAAAGTGCAGCACATGTGAATGTTTGACTGTATATTTGTAAGGCAATTGTTTTTTTTTTCTTTTTCATTTTCTTTCTTTGTGTCTGTAATGTGTACAGTAAGCCAGCAGCGTAGAACTCCTGTTGAAGAAACTCTATATGCCATGAATTGACTGGCTATTGTTTTTCCTCTATCTCATTACTTCAAACAGTCTGACCTGTTTATTATGCAGTGAGAGTGTTCAAAGAGGAGAGGGAGGAACTTCTCTCTCCTCTAGAATCATTCATGATGGATGGCTTTCATGTGCGGAGGAGAATGGCGGGCTGCCTGAGACTTCTGCTGAAAATCGGAGAGAGATAGAGAGAGAGAGAGACTGAATTACAGCAGAGGAACATTTCAAAGAAACTTGCCTTTAGCCCAAGCCAAAATACAAGCCTTCAGAAGCCACAGGCACATATGTTTTGTTTTTACCTGTATTCATGTCGTTTGCTTTCCCGTTTGTTAGAAGCAGTTAATTGATTGCCCATAGGTATGAAAATGACAGTCTACAGTATCTTTGTCAGCCTTGCGATGGACTGGTGAACTGTCCATGGCATCCACCCAATGTATGCTGGGATAGGCTGCTAAAAAGAATTAAGCAGGTAGAGAAAATGAATAAATGATTGAATGAATTGGTATTCAATCGCTCAATGCAGAAAAAAAAGGAATATCTTTGAAATGTAATACTATTTCAATTCTTTGTCAGCTTGTGATGCCAGCTGTTCTTCCATACTGTCTCCAACTCTGTGTTTTACATGAACAGCGAAGTCGTGGCAAAGGAAATACATGACGTCATGAAGCTGAATAGTAAAAAAAAACAACATGACAATATTAGGTAAGCTCTCCCTTTGTTATCACTCTGTAACATCGCCCGTTTGTTAAAACCTTTGCCCTTCTACCCAAACTCTCTGTCTCTCTCAAACACATACACAGCCTCCCTGGTGTCCCCCATAACCCGCCCTCCAGGACCCTGGGGCCCAATAAGCAGCCATCTGCAGACAACCTCTTCCACCACGCTCCAGCAAACACAGGCAGGGAGGGAGTGTGTGTGAGAGAGAGAGAGAGACAGAGAGAGAGAATAGGAGAGGTGGAAGTAGTTCAAGGGCACGAGTACTCCATCAAGCTCGAGTCCTGGGAATATCCACCATCCTCCCCCTCCCCCTCGTGTGCACCAGGCAAGCACTGGAAGCCGTTCACTCTCTCGGTTACCCCCACACCCCACCCCACCCCACCCCACCCCCCACCCGAGTGGAGCGTTGACCCTGTATCACATCATCCTGCCAGGCCTCCTAACTAGCTCAGGTAGCCTCTCTCATCTCTTGACCACCTACTGGTTCCTGGGCCCCGGATCTCCTGTCTGCAGCTTCGCTTTTGACCCTCTGCCCCATAAAATGGCTCCGGCCTCAACATGGCAACCCCGGCCTTCCTGCCCCTGGCCCTGGCCAACTCCCAGCTCTGGTGTGGGTGGGTGGTTAGGTGGGGTGTTGTGGGTGGTGGGGGGTTGAAGCTGTCCTCTGGTGCTCCTGCAGCCCTGCCTGCTCATCCATCCTAGCCTGCCAGCCCACAGATCGATAGCTCTGCTCTCTTAATCAGGTCTCTGGTGACTGTGGGCGGAGGACTGTGTGTGTGTGTGTGTGTGTGTGTGGACAGACGGAGGTACTGGCTGGGGGTTGCACTTGTGTTTCTTTCCATCTTCCTTTCTCTAGCTGCTCATCATGACTGTTTATCTCAGCTGTATTTTAGCCTCCTCCTCTCTCTCTTCCCCTCCTCTTCTCCTCTCTAAATCCTTAGCATATCATTTGTTCAAAACATTCATTACGCTCACTCTTTCGCTCCCTTCTTCATTTCTCTCATCCCCCTCTGTTCTAACAACTTTCTCCAGCCAGTTCTCGTTAAGGCTCCAATCTCTCTCTGACAGTGCCACTTTATATTTTTCTCTTCTCCGTGCCATTCTTCCATCTCTTCGCACACACTGTCTGTCTACGCTGGCGGCGTGCCAGGGCTCATTCAGAAGGAGTCACACAGTCAAGTTGGTCCAAGTGCCACCACAATCTGTTTTGACTTGTAGAGAAGATAGAAGAGGCGAAGGATTGGGGAAACAGGGATGAAAAAGGATGAGAGGTGAGAAGAGCGAGCAGAGAGGGAGGGTTAGTCAGATGGAGTGTGGAGCATCCAGCTGTGGTGTTGTGCCTTGCTAGAGAACCCGCCTTCAGGCTCTCATCACACCTGTGTAACCACAGCTGCACAGACACACAGACACACACACACACACACAAACACAGAAAAAACAAGTAGTGTAACAACACCATGGTTCATAAAAAAGCACCAACCAAAAATAATAACTCCAAAATAATTTAAATTTTATTACATTAGAATAACATATCTGGTATTTCAAGTGCATCAATGTGAATTCATTTCTCAAGTGTATTCTCTCTAAGTACATTATCACCTATTCCACCACCTCAATGTCTTTCATTATATTTTGATGCTGGTGTAATTAAATGCAATTCTTGTCACACCACACCACTGCAATTTCTGTTTTTTTTCCCAATGAAATGAAAACGCTGTTCATACCGATAAAATATCTGAACACACCAATAACAATACTCAAACCTCTCTTTCCAGTAGGTACCACTATGTTACCATATCTATATTGGAACAGCCAAACATACAGTGTACAGTATATGCACAGTTCTGTTGGTGACAATGCATTGGCTGTGATGTGCTGGGATCTGACAGTCGGGACAGCTAATCTCCCACCACGGGAAGTGACGTAGAGCTGCGTTCCTCCAATTAGGAAACCGGTGCGGCGCCATCGACGGCGACAGAGTCCAGTCATGGGAAGAAGTGTCGCAGCAGGTCCTTCTTGTTGACCTTGCCCATCTGATTCCTAGGCATCTCCTCCACCAGCACCAGGCCTGTAGGGATGGTGTAGGGCGCCATGTGCTCCCTGCAAAAACAGCCCCGACAAACACAGACACTCTAATTCACTAGAGACTGTATAGTGCTACAAGGAGATACACGCAGACTCACAGGCATGCACAAGGACACGCACTCATACACATATGCGCATGTATGTACACACATGGACGGGGACATGCACACGCACACATGTGCAACAAAAAGCAGAAAACAATTGCGGAACAAAGGCTAGCCCTGTGGCAGAGTGGTAGAGATAAGGAAAGAAACGTCCTTCATAGACTCTGCAGCTCTCCTCCCTAATATCCCCAATTCGCCTTCCAGACACAGACTATTCCCTTCATACAAAACAATATAATCACTGTGAAATAAAAAAAACAAAAAAACAAAACAAATAATAAAAGCAAAAACAGAAGGCTGGGATAATTAAAAGTGTTTTATTTTTCCATTTTGAGTGCATGGTTGTTATGTCAAGTCTTGAAGCCTGGAGCTTTTTTATTATCTTCTAACCTAGTTTGTTTGTTTGTGTGCGTGTGTGTGTCTTCTTGTGTGCATGCTTGTGGTGAGAGTGAGCATAATGACTCATACTGCTGCCATCAAATACTCCTTTCAGCAGATGTTTTTTTTTTTTTTCCTGAGCATCTCTCTGTCTCCGTCTCTCTCCCTCTCTCTCTGACTCAATGAGTAAAGTGTGAGTGAGTGTGTATGTATACATATGCGTCTCTTTCTCTCTAATGGGGCTTGCTCATGTCACCAATTTCTCTGAGGCTGTATGTGTGTGTGTTTGTATGTGTGTGTTGTGTGTGTGTGTGTTCAAGGCAGTGTGGAACACAGAGGGTGTGATAGAGATTCAGACTGACAGCTGAAGCCAGGGCACTGAAGAGTGAGCATCCATCTACTTGTTTATGTCTCATTTCATCTCTCTCTCTCTCTCTCTCTCTCTCTCTCTCTCTCTCTCTCTCACTCCCCTTCACCCTGGCCCCAGCAGTGGGCTGTCCTGCTGCCTGTCCTGCTGCCTGTCCTCTGGCGGCACCCGTGGCTGAGAACTCTGTGTGTGTGTGTATGTGTGTGTGTGTATGTGTGTCAGCCTGGGTCACAGGCAGCAATGGTAATCCACCACAGCAGTAGGACCTAACACCCCTACACCATATGGAGCCCACGGCCCTGACACACACACACACACACACACACACACACACACACACACACACACACACACACACACACACACACACACACACACACACACACACACACACACACACACACACACACACACACACACACACACACACACACACACAAAATGCACAGGCACATAATTCTGAGACACGGTAGAAAGATGGTAGTGGGTGGTTGGAGGATAGTGTGGAGGACAGAAACAGATGGAGGGAAAGTGAAGAGAGAGGACAGGGTGGACGAATCACTGAGAAACCAAATTCTACAAAGAGTTCAAGTAAAAGGAGGGAAGGGGAGGAGTGTTTGTGCCTTCAGTCACTCCAAAGAGACGGACCGCATGTCATCGCCAACTGTCTAGACAAAATAAACTGCATTGACATTTAGAGAAATGAAAAATAAAAACAACAACAACTGTTAGCCCATAAGACAGAGCCTTCCATAACAATCATTTGTTCGCTTCCTGCACATCTTCCTCTTTTTCATCCCCTGTCTTTCCTTCAGCCCCCCTCATTAGTCCATCTCTGGCCTCTCTTTCTCTCACATCCCTCCCTATTGATCTGAGGGCTTCAGGGCCGGTCGCTGGGGATACGTGTGCTGAACTGTTTGGAGAGCTGCATAGTCTGCATTTATGAGTCTTCATTTATTTGCCACAGGATGAAAATGAGATGAGGAAACTTCTTCTTCTTAAATCAGTGTACTCAGATTTAACCAAGAGAGGGTCAGCACTATTTTGCAAAAATGGGATATGGTCTCATTTTTTGTGAAGCCAGGATGGCCAAGCAGTCGAGGGCTATTCAGGTCACAGTCTCCCATGGTGCTATGGATTGGAGTCTCACTTTAAACTGGAGGATCAGGGTTCAAGTCCCTACATTGGCAAAGATCTGCCCTGCTGAAGTGTCCTTGAGCAAAACACTGACTCCATCCCACCACCAGGGCTGCTGTTCTGTAGCTGAGCCTGTGCCCTGACTAGCATAAACAGAGCATCCCTATAAGGATCAATAAAGGGCAACACTTTATTTGGATAGTCCAATATTGTTACTCAACTAACTATCAGGTGACAAAAAGTAGGTAGGCAAAGGATCATTTGCCTATTTGCTGCATCTCTACTGACTGTCATCTTAACCCCATTTCTAACCCTAAACTGAAGATTAACCCTCAACCAGACACTGAACATCTATAGACTACTTTTCAAAGTATTGTGAGTATCACCTGGAACTCAGTAGACTTTTTAGTGACAGACTATAGTCACTTGGTACTAAGATGAGTATCAGCATTTAACCATCCAAATAAAGTGTGACCCAATAAAGTATCAAATTTATTATGAAACTGCAGCATAAATTTAACACGATAAACCCTTCCCTACTTATGACAGTCTTTACAGATGATGTAAGGATTTAGTCGGAACCCTGAAAGACTGCCAGTATCTCCAGAGATGAGATTATGTAAAGTCACAGTACCTTGCCCAGGTCTTCAACTCAGGTAAGGTCAAGCTCCGCCCCTTCTTCAGCTGCACCACCGCAGTGACTTTCTGACCCCATGTGGTGTCCCGGGCACCAATCACAGCCACATCTGAAAGGGTAAAATGTCACACCAACCGGACATTCAGCTAAAACATCTCAACTGTCCTAAAATTTTATTTTTCCTGTACAGCGCAGCCAGTTCTCACCCATGATGTCGGGATGGGCCAGTAGGTGGCGCTCCACCTCGAGTGCGCTGATCTTGTAGCCGCCACTCTTGATGATGTCAACACTGCTGCGGCCCAGGATCCAGTACACACCGTCCTTATAGACTGCTGTGTCTCCTACAAGACATGGGAGGGAAGGAGTGGACAGAGAGAGAGAGAGAGAGAGAGAGAGAGAGAGAGAGAGAGTGTGAGAGAGAGAGGCTCCAGGTCTTCAGTAGTGTGTAATTGGGAGTGCTTGTATCCACCTCTACAATATCTCCTGGATGTGGAGATAAAGATTGTGCCATGCTGAAGCGTCACTTAATTACGCACATACACACATACATGTACTCGATCACACACACACATACACACACACACACACACACTGTGTCACATAAATAACCACTTGACTGAGCCTCTCGTCTGAGATGGAGACTATATTTGACATAGCATCTCTAGGTACCAGTGACGTCACCTATAACACTGGCTGCAAGGGATGTACTTTCAGAAATGAGAGAATGGAGAGGACAAAGACTCTGACACTCTCCATAACATACACCCAACCACCCACCAACCCCCACACACACACAAACACATAGAAACACACACAGAAAGACACACACGCACTCAGACAGACACACAGACACTGAGAAGCTGTCACCTCACTTCACAACTAGACTAGAGTGAAGTTGGGTGAATATAAGTTGTGTGGGTGTGTGTTTGTGCAAGTATGTGTGTGTGTGTGTGTGTGTGTGATGGAGAAAGGTCAGTGGGAGTGCAGTGGATGGATGGGTGTTGGAGACGCCCCCCCTTCCCACACCCACACACAGACACCAGTAGGCGTCCAGGGGAGACAGGTGTGGGGGAGGCTGAGTACAGTATGTGGTGTGAGGGGCTCAGCTGGGCCTGGGGATGATGAGGAGAGGAAATGGGTCAGTATGGATGAGTGGAGAGAGACAGAGAGAGAGAGAAAAATGGACGACGGAGGGAAGGAGGAAGAGCAGAGGGAAGAAAAGAAGGTACAGGGAGAGGGAGAGGGAGGTGTCCTCTTGGATTATTATAGGTTGTGCGTCCACAGCTGGGACCGAGGGAGGAATGGGTCAGCGTAAGTGTGTGTGTGTGTGTGTGTGTGATGCTGCGATGAGGTTAAGCAGGTACTGAAGTGAAGGCAGAGGGTTGAAGATAGGTGGTGGACAAGTGGTCAGCGGGGGTGAGGGTGAGGGACGCATCCACGAGGTTAAAATGTGTGAGAGGGCAAAACAGCGAAGGAAGGACACAAGTCTACACCTGGAATATGGAACCAACAAAAGAAAATGACTGGCCCGACTTACCTGGAATCAACACCATGAGGCATTGTGGGAGAAATATTCTAGTTTGATGGTGGTCTGTTTGTACTGTCATTTTCCCTCTGTCTTCTACTCCATCATCTCATCTCATTTATCCCCCTGCATTCCTCTATCCATCTTGCCTTTTTGGCCACTCTTGCAGCCTCTCCTCTTTCCAACAGTAGCCAAACATACACTACCACCTTCCCAATTTTTTGTTTTTTTAAGCCCTCTCCTCGCCCTCCATATTTCCTCCCTGCCTCATTCCATCGCTTCTTACTCCCTCTCGCCACCTCTCTGGAGCATCTCTCATCGCATCTCCTGTTTCCCCCTCTCCACCTATCTTCCCGTCTCCTCTTCCCCTTGCCTCTGCGCCTCAGCATCAATAGAGGGCCCATCTGTTCCCATACATCACGCACTTCATTTCAGTTTATTAGCTGGGATAAATCATAAATATTTCATTATACATCACGGGCGGCTGTCGCCTGCACGCCGACAATTTATCACCGCTGCCCTCTCTGCCGGCTTGCCGCGGCGGCTATAAGCTTTCCAGTCTATTAAACAAGATTGATACAGTGTGTAAATTTAGATATTGGGAATTTCTTCACAGACCACTGCTCCGCACTGATAGGCTAGGGTAACGGGGGAGGAGAGGGGGGATGGAGGGAGAGAGGGAGAGCGGGTTGGGTGTTAACACCAGTAACAGGGTAGTTACAGTTTCCCCTCTTCGCCTCCGCTTTTGGGCGAGGGGAAAAGGAATAATTTGGTCACAGCCATGTAGCTCTGTTCTTATGTAAATGGATGTGGGAAAGAGAGCATGGTTTACGTGCACACTGATAAGCTGCTAGCGTGTCCTATGCGTGTGTGTGTGTGCGTGTAGACTCGTGACTGTGTGTATGCACGTGCTGAAATAGAAGAAAATGCCATGAAATTCAACCCCCTTTACTGCAAATGTTTAAGTAAAAAAGGAGGCAAACAGCATTAATGAGGCAATGTTTGACAGAAGGGTTGAAACGAAACATTCAGACAACATACTTCAATTGAGTTTGAAGTACTTATAGTGGACTCTTTGACCTTGTCTCTTTGAGGAGAAGGAAAATAACGAGGGATAGAACAGCATGTTTGGAGTGAGGCACGAGTGGGAATAGTGATTGGAGAACACAGACTGATAAAAGAGAGGAAAGGAGGGCGGGAGGAGATTGTTGGGAATTGTGTTACTAGGACACACACACATGCTTGTACACACACATACGCACACACATACATATATATATATATCTACACACACACGCACACACAAACACTACTTCAGGCATCAGAGGCTCTCTGCCATTATGTGTTATGGCGTCGGAGGCAGATATGGCCGAATGGCTTTCTTAATTAAAACGATAAGAAGCCTAATTGCACTGGGCTTTCATCTCATTCTGAGGCATTAAAGAAAGTGAAGGCACACAGTGTGGAAAAAAAAAGAAATAAAAACAGATCAGTAAAGACTTAAACTGAGGATGGAGGGCAGAGAAACTTCCAGAATGTCTTTCAGAAGACAAGAAAATGACAGTTGGCTTTGCAGAAAACTTCACCCTGTTAAAGCATAATTGAAATTCAGAAAATCAACCCAAAATTATTCTAAGCCATTTATTATCATTTAGTTGTTTGGTGTGTAAAAAATCACTATTGCACAGAAGTGTATTGTCAACAGTTATTCAAATTACAGGTAATGCAATTTTTCAGACTGATGCAAAATTCTCTCTCAGAATGATATTTCTACTGGAGTGTAATATTTTAAACACAATGCTGGTGACTGACCTCCATTCCTGCTCTCATTTTATTTAAATTATAGACGTCAGTTTTGATTGTCACTGCGCTTGACAGTTTCCATGTAAAAATGTGCATTACATTGAATGAATTGAAGGAGAAGAAAAAAACGACAGATTAGCAATATGCATGTTCTGCAGTGATAGACAGGTGACCAGCGTGTATTGTTGACCAGAGGTATTTGTGAAGGCAACTCAAAAGTAAAAACTGTAAAAACAAAATATATTATAAACCAGCAAGTCACCCTGCATACAGAATAATAAAGCCATACAATTTATCACTGTGACTGAGAGGTAATATGTAACAAACTTTTTAGAAGTTATCCTATTCCCCACACTGCTTTGCACCCAAAATCACAAAAGAAGAAAACATTGTCAACCATGTCAACTTCGTCTGCTTTGTAAAATGTTTGTGAATGGAATCCGAACATATAAATGGAATCTGACCATATAAAGTCTATTTATTACTTAGCTCCATAGACTATGTGTGATGTACTTAAGTTGGAGCTAAACTGAGGTTTTGATTGCGGATATTGACCACTGGCTGCTGGATCCGAATGGCTGCAGCAAGCTGTTGGCTCTTCGCCCATCAGACTAACTGTTTGCCTCTCTCCCTGAGAATCTACTCAACCACCTCTCAGGCCGGCGGGGATGAAGCCCCGGGGCTCGACAGCGCCGGCAGCACGCACGCTACCTCAGAAACTGTAATAGAACACTTGAGACGCACGAGATTCAAAGTAGCTATGGGGTATTTTTAAATTTGTATTCCAAATTGTGCTCCTACATTTCTTTCCTGTGCTCTTAATTTTTTCTGATTGGGAGCACACAAGGCGCTTTGGGAAAAATGTCACTGTAGAAGCCTCAACCGACGCACCTACTCAGCTTCACACACACACACACACACACACACACACTTTGGACACTTTGTTTCTTTGCTGAAGAAAAATAAGTACATGCACACAGGGTGAGGGCAGGAGGAGGTGTACGGAAGGAAAAGGGGGGAAGAAAAGGGCAGAGTGTGACATATGACAAAGGCCACAGCCAACGTCACAGAAACACTTCAGTCTGTCCGCCGCTGGCATCGCTGCTGGAGGTGTTGGCGAAGGAGAAAGACAACCAAAAAAGTATAAAAACATTTTTCATGGAGGTCACAGAAGTCGTTTGTTAGTCTGTCAGTCGCTTCTAGCCCCACAACAGATTTCTGCTGTCATTGCAATAGACTGGAATAAATATTGTATGAATGTATGTAGATGAACGTGATTTGTATATATGTAGTTCATAAAGGGCCTGATTCAGACCTTGACTTCAGCACAGCGCGGTTGATTTTACTCCGCCAACCCTGGAGTTACGCCTGGGGATACGCAGCCTCCTTCAATACACGCACTTTAACTGATGAATATGCAAATCAAGGCATGTCCATGTTCACATTATGATACCTGCATTCTGCCTTTGACTTCAGTCCATTTGTGCACTCCTTTCCTTAGGCAACTGTAACCCTGCAATATGTCTGGCACTCCCATCTCCATCATGATGAAACAAGAAATCTGCATACTAAAAAAAATGCCAAATCCATAAAATAACTCATTAAAATTAACTGTTGAGTCACAAAACCTTAAGTGAAATGAATCAGACTGTGCATAATTGGGATGGTATTTAAAGCAATTTGACAACTCTCCACAACCAAGCAAAGAACATGTATCCTTCCTTTTATGCCATGTATTTATTAGACTTTGCACCAATATAAGTTAAGTGATTCTGATTCTGATGAAGGAAATGCTTTTCGTCGGTGAGAACGTACTGTGGGACAACTGGAGTCACAATCTCTCAGCAGAACTTACACTGCTACACTGCAGCTTGGAGCCGAGAGCCATCTATCACACTAACAACACCCTATTTCTGACTGAGGAGCGGAGGGCCTTATCTGCACAAAGATGAACAAGGTCTGAATGGGAGTCATGCCTCTTTTCAGACTGACTGTAAACACTTAGCATATATGAATATTAATGTTCCACATTAAAGCCCCGACGCCTAGATGGAAGAGTTAATGAGGATAAATAACAGACAGCCAAGCACTGAAATCTCAGCTCTGACATTATTTATCATCCTTAACTTTTGTCACAGCTCCTTTTTTAGTAATTAATATCGTACAAGAAAGCACTTTGCACTTGGATGAGTGATCTAATTTGTTTAATATAATGCAATTAAAGGAGCCTGAATTGCTTTATGTTAATGTTACTGATTATATTCCTTGGTGGGCTGCCTTTCCACCAGCAGATAACAAGCTGAACTTGAGGATTGATGTCTGTCTCAGATCCGCCGTGTTCGTCAAGCCGACTACTTGACTGCCGTTTACATGCTGCTGTTCTCCACCGTGTCACACAAATCTGATAGGGACTCAACCGACGCACACCGACTCCAAACAACAGCCGTCGATTGTCAACTGATTTCAAAACTGATTTCAAAACTTGGATCTACTAATACGACTGTGTTCCTTGGCAGGAGCATGTTTTTCTGAAACAACCCTCAAATAGAGTTCAATAATCATGATATTCCTGTGATATTCTTATTCGATTATCTAGATCAACAGTTCGCGCTTGATTTGATAACATGAACAGGTTTCCCACAGCTAGAAACGAGAGGCGAGAGTAGAGGTGATCCATCAAGAATGGGAGACTGACTTTGGGGACTCTGCGGCTCTTACTCTGAGCGATTAGGATAAAGGTACATTTTCTAGTATTTACCTGGAAGCGCTTTAACAAAATGAAGCTCACTTGGGTGCAAAAACTAAAAATAGTCAGTCTCCAACTGTCATTGCAGCAGCTCCAGGTCTCTTTGTCTCTTGATAAAATCACATAATAGAAAACTGAAATGACTAAATTCATAGTAATGCCACATTTACATTCTGTTTTATGGTAAATATGGTAGTTTTATTTTAAATTGTTTCAGTTACATTATTATTAGTTGTTTATGCTTTACTTTGGTATCTACATTCTCCAATTTTCCACCTTATGTACATGAACACAATTTGTACACAGTCTTGCTGCTACACTGCCGTTTCTTGAGGGGGGAAAAGTAACATTATCAAATCCTATTCAAAGGCATGAGATTGTAGTATTATACATTGACTGATACCTTGGGGTCTGACAATCATCACTGATTTTTAAGCTGATGAAGCTGTGTGAATTAGGTGAGAATAGAAGAAAATTTGGCAGGGGAAGCGGGGAAGGCAAAGCAACGACTGTTGTGATTTCCACTGCTGACTGAGCTCATCTCACATGCATGCTATTTTAGGAGATGCTATAAGGTAAAAGCACTGGAATGAAAAAAAGTCTTGTCTCAAGTGTGTGTTGCTGCTGCAACAATTGAATTAAGACGAGACAGTTAAAATAATGAAGTATCTGTCTGTCTGTCTATCTACTTTTAAAATCCCAACACTCCTTTGCTTTCAACCAGAACAGAAGAAAAATGAATGAATGAATGAATGAATGAATGAATGAATGAATTAGCAAACAAATAAAAAGCTTTGTGGAAAAACACAGGTCTTTCCTAGGAAAATGAACAGAGGACAAAGTGATACAGCAGCTTGTAAGAGTTTGTTGAAATTCCCTGCATTTTAGCGGCTTGGATGAAGCAGCGTTAAACTAGAATTACCTGTAGCCGGTATTAATAAAGCCGGGACTGCCGCGTGTCGACACCTTGTAAACGTTGTAAACGTTATAGGAAGGGATGTCTGGTCTGAGCAAAGTGCTGGGAGGGCTGGGCGGTGCTGAGACCCCGCAGGAGACTCTGACATTGGGGTTAGGAGGACACATTGTGACCGGAGGTGAAATCTGACATTGAGGGACTCAGGGAGGGATGGAGGGGAGGAGAGTGGGAGAGGGAGAGGAGAGCACAGCTGGGAGCAAAAGAGCAATGCACAAATGACTGGTGATGTCTCTGTGGGATATAAGCCACACTTCTGTCTGTCTGCGGAGAATTTAGCCTGCAGACCTGAAGCTCACCTTTACATCTGGGGTTATGTGTCTCTCGGTCTTGCGTATACACACACACATACACACACACACGCGTGCGCACGCGCACATGCACACACACACACGCACATATGTTATTCTCTTGTGTGTTTTCATACTTGAGCTTTGTTAATTTAAACTCTGGAAGTATGACAGCAGCTAACAATTATTTTCATTATCGATTAATATACTGATTATTTTTTTTCAATTAATCGATTAATTATTTATTATTATTAAACCTTTATTCAGACAGGTAATCTAATTGAGACACGGGGTCTCATTCCCAAGAGAGACCTTAGTCTATAAAATGGCAGAAAAAATTACAAATGCCCATCATAAGTTACTAGAGCCCAAAGTGATTCTTAAAATTGCTTACTTAGTCTGAACAGCAGCCAAAAAAAACCCAAAGTATTCATTTAATAATTGTATGAAACGAAAAATATTAGCATTTGTGAAGCTGTAACCAGCAAATGTTTGGTATTTTTACTAGATACATGCCTAAAACGATTAATCGATTATCAAGATTATAATCGATTAATTTTCTGTCGATCGACTAATCGATTAATTGACTAATCGTTCCAGCACTATTTGGGAGAATGACATTTCTGCAACACTGAAACAAACTTAAGTCGCTTGCAACAACGGTTGTTCAAAATATAAACCATACAGGCAGATGCACCCTAAAGTACTTTGTGCAGCGTAAATGCGGAAATCTCAAAACTTTAACATAATCAGAAGAATGTGTTGCTACATTTGTTGCTCATTCTGGCTCTTTGGTCGACCACTCAGTCATCTGACATATGGATAAATGAGATTCTATGGGAATGAGCCATAATAATATATGGAATTGAGGTTAAAACGGCAAAGATTTAGCGCTGGTTAACATTCCTGCTACGAAGCCTGAGCATGTCCAAGTTAACATTCTTCCAGTTATCCAGCCTCCGGTTCCTCCTCCTGGCCTGGCCCAGCGTAGCTCTGTTACTGGAGATCAGGCTGGGCTAATGGCCAGTCCCCAAGCACTGCTTACTCCACACTGCCTGCTACAACCAAGCCTCCATTATTCACCACTGCACAACACCATTTGGAAAATTGCTAATGCCTATGCCTCTCTCCCTTCCCACTAGTGCTTATTTATTTATATATTCATACATTTATTTATGGTTAATTTCAGTGCATAATTCTGGGAGGAGTAGTGGTCTGTCCTGGGTAGTGGGCACCAGCTGAACCCAATTCTATTCCTCCCCCCTTCTCAATGTGGCTCTGGCTCGTTTCTCACTTCCACTGCCCTGAACTCACCGTCTTTACATGTGTGCATCACCTCCAACAACAAAGGGCCTTGCAGTCTTGTTTACTTCAGCTGAGCTCATAGTTTTGGATGGCAGAAAGACTGTACAGTAGAGAGCACAAAAAGAAGGCAAAAAAGCGAGGAGGGATCAATGTGCTCAGAGATGTTTGTGAAGATGAGTGGAGAGAGAGAAGTCAGGAGAGGGTGACAGCTTCCCTATAGAGCTGCCAGTCATGCTACACAGCACTCGCTGGCGCTGGAGAAGACACCTCTGGCCGACAGAGAACTTATTGATCTAAACTCTCACACTCCTTCTCTGCTTCTTTCGCTCACCTTTTCTTTAGCCTTTTCTCTTTTGCCTCTCCCTCCCTCTTTGCCTGTCAGTCTCCCTCTATTATCTTTCTTTCCTCTCAAACTTCATCCTCCATTGTGTCTCTACCATATAGTACTAACAGAATGGTTTTCAAGACATCTTTAACATTTTCTTGCAACTCAAACAGATTCTACCGGCTCAACCAACATGAGTTATGAATATAGTATCCTGAATTGTTTTATTCCATCTACCTTAAGATATATAGGCTAAAAGGGTATGCCAACATAACAGCCAGTAGCATTATACACAATCAGAAATGTGCAATGTTAAGGGCCATTACATAATCTATTACTTTTATCAACCTCTATCGGCCATGGCATTGCAATTATATCAGTAGGTCTCTGGCAGAGCTTACAGTGGCCTGTAAGTGACACAAATAATAGTCACATATTCACAGCAGAGACAAGTAAACTAGCTAATTAGAGTAGAGATCCATGTGAAACATCTAGTGAAGAGGCAATAATGCAATGCAAAATAATGTAATAATAATACTGCTTTGTCATTTGTTTTTTAGCTTGAGAATGAAATGTCTTCCGACGGCAGTCGCTTGCTCATAGCACTGTCAGAGTTTTTGCTCCAAAACAGAATACGGGCCAGAAAGTGAGTTTTGAAAGCATCAATTAACAATCCTATCAACCCCTCACAAATATATTATGGTCATTTTGTGCTCTGGGACACCTTTAAAATCATCCAATGCACCCAAAAGGATGTGGGAGTTTGGTCAGATCCCTGAAAAACAGCGCAGCGCTGCGCACCTTCTGTCTTTTTCCTCCCAGACCTGGAGGTCAAATCCTGGAGGATGTAGAAAAGGTGCGATACAGAAAGCTCCAGGGGAAGGTGACAAGAGATCAGACAAGAGTTAGCAAGTCAGAGATGGAGTGCTAGGACAAGAGAGAGTGTTAGAGAGAAAGGTAGAGTGTGAAAGAGGGAGCAGGTGCAAGGGTAAAAAGGGTATGAGTGTGAGAGGGGAAATAGGAAGCTAAGGAGAGGGTAAGTACAAAGTGGGCCTACATCTAACACTTCACCCCCCACACATTCACACCAATGGGGTAGAGTGCAAGAGTCACACGTGGTTTGTGTGTTTGGACATGTGCAACTTATGTGCGATTTAGTGTCCACATGAGCATGTGCCTATCTGTGAAATCTATATGTCTCACTACGCACGCACATGTGTGTGTTTGTTGTGTGTGTGAGTCGGGGAGCACAGGCAGGTGGGTGGGCAAGAAAGGTGTTTGACAGCTTCCTATAGGGCAGTGTGTGTATGAGTGTGTATGTGTGAGTGTGTTTGGTTGTGTGTGTGTGTGACCGGCTGTGTCTGTGGCTCGGGGACTGGTCTGTGGGGAGCTGATTGCGCGGGCTCTCATTATGTGGCCAGTGGCTGTAATGGAGTGTGACAGCAGCGTGCTGCGCTCGGGAACTCTGTCCTTCCAGCCTGCAAAGCCAATTAAACACACTCTGCCCTGCTCTCCCACTGCCTCACTCTCCATCAGGTCTCTCCATCCTCGCTGCCCCCCCCCCACACACACACACCCAAAACACCCCCCACCCACCCATCCCGACCCACTCCACCCCCAGAATCCCTTTCCCTTGCCTTTGTAGCTACCTCTTTCTGACCCCTCCACCAGATCTCAGAGCAACAATACTTCGAGCTCTTTCCCCCTCGCCACTCTTTCGCTTCTGGCTCTTATTTCCTGTCTTCTCTACATGACAACTCAAAGCCCCACCGCTTCCCTCCCATCTCCCCCACTCCCATATCCCCCCCTCACCTCCTCATGCCTGTCTTCCAGTGGTTCGGTAGTAAAGCGGGTTGCTCCTTGGGGGGGCAGAGAGAAGTGCCGGGCTGTAGGGAGAGAGCGTCTGATGACAGCTCCCCTCTGTGCTACCACACACACACACACACACACACACACACGCACACACACGAGAGAGAGAGAGAGAGAGAGAGAGAGAGAGAGAGAGAGAGAAAGAGAGAGAGAGAGAAAGCTAGGCTTGGCTCCTCAAGACCCAGAGCAGTCACAACCACTTAGGGAGGAAAAATGCCCTGCAGCACCAAAAACACACATACTCCATTTATCACTCCCTCATAGTTCCCCAAAACGCGCGCACACACACACACACACTCACACTCACACACACACACACACACACACACACACACACACACACACACACACACACACACACACACACACACACACACACACACACACAGAGACTTTGTCAGCCTCCTAGACTGGACCCCTGCTTTTAAAGTGTTTAAATTCAAGCCCCGAAACTGCAGATGGTGGGACAGAGGCAAATCTTCTGACAGCAGCTCCTCCTCTGATTCCCTCTGACAGTACAACTCATGTAGATGCAATTAGCGAGAGAGTGTGCAATCTACTCACTCTGAGGGAATGAGTGTGTGTGTGTGTGTGTGCATGTATGAGAGGGTGAGTTACTGAGTGAGAAAGAACGAGGGAGAGAGAGAAGAGAGAGAGAAGGAGAGGGATGGAGGGAGCGGTACCTGTTTTGAACCAGCCGTCAGCAGTGAAAGACTCCCTGGTCTCCTGAGGTTTGTTCCAGTACTCCTTAAAGACAGATAGACCTCGAACCATGAGCTCCCCCTCCTTACCCTCCAGACCTGGGCGTACCTACAGGATATTCAGAGAGAGGGGGAGAGAGACAGAGACAGAGAGAGAGAGAGAGAGAGAGAGAGAGAGAGAGAGAGGGAGAGAGAGAGAGAGGGAGAGAGGCAGATGCATCAAGGTTGAAATGTACCTTCACTGTCTTGAAGATCAAGTAAGTGTGTGTGTGTGTGTGTGTGTGTGTGTGTGTGCTCAGCTATTTGAGTGCAGTTTTAATTAGGGATGAGAACGATTAAATGACCAGTCAGTTAATTGCTGGGTGATTTACTAGGCGACAACAGCAATACTAGCCTTGTTAAAATGAATCTAACCTGCATGCAGAGTTGTGAAATGAAAAAGCTGTATTTCTATGGCTCATGCATATAAAAAAACATTGTAAACTCTCATATTTCATGTTTATTAAACTTCTTGGGGAAAATAATCAAGTCATCATCCTTCGTCTGGGCTGTACTAGGGGGTTGTATGTTTAAAATTCAAAATGAACTACATTAGTTTTTGAAATCTTTCAATTTTTAGACTACTTGATTACACAACTTTATATCAATCATCTTTGAACTTAGTAAAAATGAACCTCCCTAGTTTGAATCTTCATTCAGTGGTTACCTGAGTCTCTCGGTGGTTTCCCTCTACAATAGTCGTGCTGGTTGTGTTGGTCATGACAATGCGAACCTCCACACCGGGAAGAGGCATCCCTACCGCACCTGTCAATACATCAACACACACACAAGCACAAGCCAATGAGTAAAAAAAACGGAATACAAAGACTATTTTAAGCAGGAGGGGAGGAGGGAGGTGTTTCTTCCGGTGTGATTTAGGTCCACTCAGCGCCTGGGAGGAGTTTAGTTAAACACTTACACATACAAACAGCAATCTGAGTAATCCTTGTCAACCTTTGGTACTGGGACCGTCCTCTTCCAGGTTGACATTACCCCCATCTGCAGGGCACAACTGGTCACTAAATGGTTTGCTGAGCTTGTAAAACACTGTATACCAAATGCCATTCATCTCAGTCACCACATCTCAGTCCAGCTGGACACTTGGAGGAAATTGTGGAGTAATGCCTGACACAGCGTTTTTCCCCCCAACATCAAGAAAACTCCAAACGGCGGAATTGTTTGTGGATACTGGTGTTACATCCCTCCAATTGAGGCCTTGACACTAGAGCACAGACACCAGGCCTGAAAAAATGTCTTGAGGTGGCAAATCACCCTATCAAGACGAGTATGTTGGTTTTCTTTTTTTTTTTTTTTTTTTTGTTACGTGCAGCATCTACGACACCAAATCAACCCAAAAAATCACAAGACCAACCTTCCCCCAACACACAGTTCCAGCTATACTGCCATACACTTACATAACAGTCCCTACAAGAATAGAAATATGTTATTTAGCACAGTAAATGTTATTTTGCAGGCAAAGAACTACCTGTGCTATTCTGTCCTTATTTGTCTGTGAGGAATTGCACCATTTTAAGTCACAGGAAAAACTGCATGATTGCTGATTATTGTTGAGTGCTTGAAAAAAAATGCAAAAATGTAAAAAAAAATTGAAGGAGAAGTGTCAAAAATGCAGGGAGTAGTCATAACTTCAAGCTGTTGCAATGTTTAAGTGGAACTATTAATTAGTAATTGTAAAATGGAAAATTCCTGTAGGTACTGACATTGCCTGCGTTCCTCTTCCTTGTGTGTGTGTGTGTGTATGTGTGTGTGTGTGTGTGTGTGTGACCTCCTGAGTAAGTAATTATAGAGAGGAGTGCACAGGGGACAGAAAGGTCTCAGTGGTCTATCTGTGTGTGTGTGTGTGTGTTAGTGTGTGTGTGTGTGTGCGTGTGCCTGCCTTAAGGCTATTATGTCATTTCATAGGCCACTGCTCTCTCAATAAAGAGCAGGGCAGGTCCTGATTAAAGAGTGATTCTCTTGCTTCATATTGATCTAATCCACTCTAGCGCTGATTGGCAATGTCTATCACACCGCCTCCATCGTTTACACGCAGCCTAGCGAGGAAAACCAACTGACCACAACAATAAGTACATTGTTTCTCAGTGGACAAGTAGACAGCAAACAAGCTCGTGTCTGAATGTTCGACAAGTTGAGTCTTGCCGAGCTGTAATGATCATTAAGGCCTGGACTGGACTCCTGTGGACAATGTGAACAGGGTTAATCGAGACCAGGTTGGCTATATTATTATTAGGATTATCATTAATATTATGTTTCACTAATTAATATCAGGGATAAGGCAGGGTGCAAAGCATTTCAAATTTTTTCAAAACTCAGAACTAGCCTGGTAAACAAAAGGTTAAAAAACCAAAATAGAAAAAAAAGAGAAGGTCCATCTCTCAGCCTCTCCTCTCCTGTTTTTCTCTGATCGGGGTGAAGAGGTGTAGACCGGGTAATCGTCTTTGGGTCCTTCACCCTGCCGAGCAAAAAACTGCCAACCACGGGATGATAAAAACAGACTCCTCTCCCTCAATCACAGAGTCTCCAAAATCCATTTATGGTTCAGCTCAGGCAATCTCTCTCCCTTTCTACGCCCTTCTCTATCGTTTTTTTTTTCTCTCACGCCAAGGGCTTGAGAAATTTTGGAGGCATGTAGCATTCTGGTCTCAGTGCTTCAGTGAGATTGAGTGCCATTTCAAAGAGTATGGGCAGGTTATAAATGCTACCGCTGAATGACAAAAAGTCTGCGGGGGGATGTGTGGAATGACGATGGTTCAGATAACTCCAGAGATTCTTCTAGGGGCTTCATGAAAGACTAGGTTTTAGGCTTAAAATTACATAGAGCATCAGAGTATTATTAAGAGGGACTATGAAAACTGTAGTGATTGTTTGTGTGTGTGTGTGTGTGTGTGTGTGTGTGTGTGGGTGTGTGTGTATGTTGGAATGGAGCTGGGACGCAATGGCTCCCCTGACTGCACAGAGCAACAGAACAAAGCAGATCTCCATTAGCAGGACTACATCAGCGAGCCCCATCTTAAATCCTCATTAAAAGACTGTACTGGCCAGGATAGGAGGAGAGAAGCAGAGATGGGGAATTCAAAGACTAAAGCAAAGACTAGAGGGTGAACAGAGGACAAGGTGGGGAGGGAAAGGGGGGGTACAGAGAGTGGGAGGAAGAGGCAGGAAGAGGGCATGAAGATGTGATGCTCGGTCTTTGCCGTAAGAGGACACAAGTCTCTGTTCTCCCCGTCAGTGAAGAGAGAAAAAAAAAAGAGGTGGGGAAACAGGATGAAAAAGAATCAAAAAGATGAAAGGGACAGCAGGCCAAGTGATAATGAGATGGAAAGAACTTGGAGGAATTCATTGCACATATTTACATCTAAACAAGGGCCCCTCTGACGTCAATATGACCTAGAAAGTTATAAGTTGTTAATCTGGAATGCTCCAAAACTGTACGCTACGTAACAAAATTAGCCCAGTTAGATGTCCTAAATACAGTAGAATTTCATTAATAAGATCACTGTCAATAAAGGGCGTTAAGAGCTGCAACTTGTCTGCTGATTAGCGGGTGGAGGAGAGAGAGAGAGAGAGAGAGAGAGAGAGAGAGAGAGGGTGACTCCACTAGTCTTCTGAGAATGTTTCCTGCGGTTGTTATTGATCCATTTTAACCTACTTAAAGACAACACAGGAACACACCGACTCAAACAGGCACAAGCTCACGTCTGCACACGCGCACACACACACACACACACACACACACACACACACACACACACACACACACAAAAACACCTTCCACAAGTGTCTTGCTGCTGCAGTGGAAACATCAATAGAACCGCAGACCTCTTGAAGCCGTTCTTAATAATCACTGGAGAGGAATCAAACACATCCTGCTCCTTTATGCCAAACATTACTCAACAAACAAACAAGAGCAACAAAACAATACCCCAACAAAACATCAGACAGAGGATTACCCAGTCCACTGGCAAGCTAATTAGCTTTACCTGTAAGAACACAAGGTGGCTGGGGAGGAGGAAGGCAAAGAGAAGGGGGAGAGGAAGAGAAGGCGAAGGAGGAGACAGGAGAAGGGAAGAGGAGAGGAGTTTAGAGGAGAAGAAAGCAGCTTCTGATCTCATCTCACCTATCCCTCTGTGTGTGTGTGAGGGAGATGTAGCTGTGATCATGGGGCTTTACCTGACATCACACTAGAGAAGCCAGCCTAAGATCAAAAACACAACACATGAAGGAGAGGCACGGTATCATACTGATGAGGGAGGCTGAAAAATATCAATGATGTGATTAGATAAAACAGAGGAATGTTACTAAGGGAGCGATCACACCTACAGTTTGTTTTCTTTGGTTCCAACCAGAGTGGAAAAGCTTACTTTGTTGTATTTTTGTATTTGGTTCATTTACATGCACATTGCCCCATTTCAAGCGAACCAGGTTTTGTACACAAAAGTCACATGGACTCACAAGTAGCTGATTTATAGCATTTTGGTAACCTGTTATCCTGCAAGATAAGAGATTTTGCTGGTGGGAATTCCAGCCCCTTAACTGTAGCTAAGTATTACCTTTCCTGGTGTTCATACCAGTTAAGAACACATTAAGAAGAGTAACTGCTGGCTATCAGATGTCAACATCCATCTCCTCATAAACTAGCATTTCGGGGTAGCCTGTAGTTGGATACCTCAGATTACATTGTCTCTCCTAACAAACCACACTGCAGTTCTCTAGGAAGAGGACCGAGACTCGTATTTTCAGGCGTCTCGGTGCGGTTATTTGGTGCCGCCTGAGTTTGAATGGCAGCGTTCTCACCTGCTCAAACAAACTGAGTAAACTCTCCACAGTTAGAATCAAACACTCCCAACATGCTTTGTGTAAATGCTTTGTTATTTTCTTGTTTCTCCCTGTATAAAGCGTGTATAAGTGTGTGTGTAATTGGTTGCTGCATAACCAATTGCCCCACCGGGGACAAATAAAGTTATTGAACTTGAACTTGAACTTGTACATGAGCGTTGTCCAGACTTTTGTACCTGGGATGCGTGGCCCCTTCAGAGGGTTGGACAGTGCCATGCCGATCTCGGTCATGCCGTAGCGTTCCAGCAGTGTGTGTCCTGTAATCTCCTCCCAGCGCTGCAGAGTGGGCAGGGGGAGAGCAGCTGAGCCCGAAACCATCAGCCTGAAGAGAGAAGGCCGAAGGTGAAGGAAACGCTCCGGGCTCCAAATAACACATTCCTGGGTAACACTGAGCAGTGCCATAAAAACTAGGAATAATCTGTTAAATACTTTTCTTTCCTGTCTTTCTCCACCAAGTTTGTGTGTGTGTGCATCAGGGTTGAGAATTAACGGGGGCTCGAGGCAAAAATGCCCTTGAAAGCTCATAAAATACCTGTGAAATTTAAAATGTGGGGGCAAAAAGTGCCGCAGATAATTAAGAGTACCCTTTCTTGCATTTCACCCTGTTCACATTATTTGTTGCGTAAAATATTCACACGTGAAAGCAATGTAGGTGATTTGTGGGAGCCTATGACCAGAACATTTCCAGTGCGTTCTGGGTGAGAAAAATTTTGCGTTTTTTTGCTCAGAACCCAAGTACGCAGCCTGAAGCAGTAGAAAATGTTGATCCCACACAAACCACTTTGTTAACAAAAAATAAAACAATATAGTATAAATATAATGTAACAATATAGTAAAAAAATGGAAGATGGACTGGTTGGGTTGAAATGCCAATATGCAATGCAAATATATTATTTCATGGTTCAATAAAATTCCCTAAAATGTGCCTAAAAATATCAAGGGGGCAAAAAATGCTGTCTGAAAACAAAATTAATTTGCTACCCTGGTATGT
Source organism: Centroberyx affinis (assembly GCF_046629955.1). Lineage (NCBI taxonomy): Eukaryota > Metazoa > Chordata > Actinopteri > Beryciformes > Berycidae > Centroberyx > Centroberyx affinis. The sequence continues at coordinate 103,988 of NW_027283544.1, read as the reverse complement.
ATGCATGTGTATGTATTGTGTGTGTATGTGTGCACGTATGTGATGGAGGCATCTATACATGAGTAGGCTTTCTATTGCTAATTACACCGCCAGTACCTGATCCTCTCCTTGCAGACTGCTTTCACAAAGTCCTTGACATGAGGCTGTGTGAAGTGCTGATCATAGTACTGGATCAGCTTAGAGTAGATAGTTGGCACAGCCATGAACACATTAACCAGGGGGGCCTTGGAGCTCAGCAGCATATCCCACACCTGGGAGACACGGGGAGAGGAGAGAGGAGGAGGGAGGAAAACACATGAATGAAGAGGGTGGAGGAGAGAAAGGGAGATGGTAAGACAGCAAGCGAAAAGGAAAGCACTGTATCTAATGGATGGGAACCACGCAAACTAAATTATTCCATCTAGATCCATTCCATAAATGTGATGGAAGAAGGTGCCATTTTGTTTCTAATATCTGCAGTAAATGGCAGAGTCAGGTCCAGGCAGCAGCCTCGTATTAAAGCTGCCAACACATAACAAAAAAATATAAAACAAAACAAAACAAAAAAAACAGTCAGGATTTGGAAAGGTCAGGGAGAGGAAAACAGCAGAGTGCTGTAGGGCTCAGTCAGGACTATGTGGCAGAACGGGCACATTGGTCGGTTAAAAGGCCTTCTGTACGGCTACTTTTGACAAATGTGCTTCTTGACTTTTTATAGAAGGAGGTGCTCATACCCTCCTCCGCATCAAGCATACACTTTCACACACACAGGCGTGCATAGACATAAACATACAGCACCAGGTACATGCACATATAAAAATACTGTTCAAATACCACATAAAGTCACTTGCTCAAGGACGAAGACATTTTACATGCTCCACCCCACCCCTCACACACACACACACACACACACGTACGTACGTGTCTGCCTACATCGCAGTAGACAGTGGGAGGATGGGAGGACAGCATGAATTAACTGAAGGTGAACGACAGCTTTTCTAAGTCCTGTCTCCCCCCTGGGAGACAAACGCTCCTCCCCAGCTGTCTCCCCTCCCCTCCCCTCCAAGTCTACTTATCCTCAGTTCTCTCCTTTCATTCTACCTCCATTTCCCAAGCGCTCCTTTTTCATTCTCTACTTTCATCTCTGGCCCCCACCATCTTCCCTTCATCTTTCTCCTCTCTCCCCTCTCCCTTCCCTCCCTCCCTATCTCACATTCACTTACCTTCTCTCTCCATTTCATAATTTCCTGCTTCGCTGCCTCTGCAATCTCTCTCTCTCCCTCTCTCTCTCTCTCACACACACACACACACACACACACAGAAGGATGCAGTCTCTCTCTCATCATCCTCCTCACCTCCCACCACATCTCTTTTAATGTGCCAACAATTTCAACTCTTCCTTCCCCATCTCCTTTGAGTCACCTTCCTCTAGACTCACCTAATCTACTATGCCCCATCCTATCATAACTGCCCCTCCTCTCAACTTCCTCTAACTTGCTCTAATCAACTTTTACAAGTTGGAATATCTAGACAGACGAAGCCGATATGATTAAGACTTGTCTACGGTCTAATCAAATAACTCTAGCCTATCTCATCTCTCACAATATTAACACAAGATGATCCAAAACGGTGGGCACTCACATGTATGTACACACACACACACACACACACACACACACAGAATAAAACTCAGTTCAGAGGGAAATATTATTTACTGAGTGTGATCTGACCATTCTGGGTGGTGTCTATCAAGTGCAGTGGAGCGCTTCTACTGAGCTCACTCTGGAGGGGAGAGGAAGGCAATTTATGTCCGTCAAAGAGCCGGCCTCCACCTGGGGGACGGGATGTGGTGAGAACCCAGAGCCACCGCCTGCATCCTAAACAACCCTTAGAGCTGTTCAGCCCTGAACTAATATGGGCCTCCACGTACAGGAGGCCAGCCCCAGTTATACAAATTAATCTATCTATCTATCTAGATAGATAGATAGATAGATAGATAGATAGATAGATAGATAGGTAGATGGACAGATGCTTCATTATTTTAATTGTCTTGTCTTGTGTTGCAGCAACACACACTTGGGTACACAGCACAACAAAACACTATTATAAAGCTTCTAAAAACAAGTAAACACCTCGTCCCCTACGAATGATGTAGGTACACCTTGACTCAATCAGTGACAACAAGACGCATCATCCATGCTAGTTTAATCAAAATCAGACCAGTGGTGTAGCAGTTATGGCTTTTCAAAGTTTTAAAGTCCCCATGAAATAAACTCCTATTACTTTTACTTATGGACCCCAGGAAGACTAGTCTGTCGCTTTTGCGTCGACTAATGGGGATCCACAATAAACAATAAACAATAAACTTCCTGGAAAACAGTGTATCTTTAATGGTGACCTCATGCTGCACCAGTAGGCGTAAATAACAATTCCAACCAATAAAACCATTACAGATGTTTGAACAATCCCACCTCTCCACCCCTCCCATCAAATAAAATTGCCTTTCTCTCCATGACTGATATTGCACTGGTTTAGACTTTTGAGTGATCCCTCCCCACGTTATGTCCCACCCCAAAATGCACCCTCCAAGATTTATCAACATTGGACTAGTGGTGTCTGAGATATCACAACTGAGTTAAAAAATTTGATCTATAATTATAGCACCTGCACTCGGCTAATCAGTGTAATGCTTTTAAATGCCAGAACACAGTGCAAAGATGCATCATCCCTCCAAGTTTTGTCAAAATCTGACCAGTGGTGTCTGTGATATTCCATTTGAATTTAAGTTTGCCCTTTAGTTGTAGCACCCCCATCAGGCCAATCAGTGTAATTTTCTGAAAACACACTGCCACCAATGGTGCTTGCCACCAATGTACAATCACCAAATCTTTTTATATATCAACACAGAACAAATATGATACATAATGACAATTTACAATGTAATCTGCATCTATAGCGATACACCGAACAAATCTATGGTCACACAAACCTCTAGCTTCTTCTGACCCCCTCAGTCTGCAGCAGTAGTCCACGAGGGTCACGCTGAAACAGACTGCTTTGTGATCTATTGGATCACAGTTTGTGCATTGAAAAACTACTGTCACTATCTCCGGGCGATATCAGAAAAATCAATGTCAGTCTCTACTGCCTGGGTTACCCTTCAGAGATCTTAGGGGGTGGAAGACAGACTATCGATCACTTCATCAATGTACTGTAACTTCAGCAGGATAAAGAGAATAAAGGCATTCTCTAAGGGTGAGAGGAGGGTTTTTGTGGTTTGGCAGACAAGGTCAGGAATAACAGTCAAACACTGATAGCTATAATAGAGCGGCGAATCCCCATGATGACAGATACACGTGTCATTTAAAGACTTTACCTTTCCATCTACCTTCACTCCCACTATGCTCTAGAGGTCCTGACATACATACAAAAACACACGTGCATGGGAACACACACGCAAACACACGCTCATCCAAACTCCTATACACCCACACATAAACCTACACACTCACCCACACAAACAAAACATGCACACACACACACACATTCACTTTCCACCCCTTTTGCCCCTCCCTTCCCAGGGCCAAACAAGCACTATCATTCTTCAATGTCAGCTCATCGATTGATCCGCTCCTTAAGCCCCTGCCGTGAGTCGGCGTTGGTCAGATACAAAGCCACACAGGGCAATCCATCACTGAGCCCCAAACACTTAGTTTGACAGTCAGAGAGGGGGAGGAGGAGAGATAGATAGAAGGAGAGAGGGAGAGGAGATGGAGCGAGGAGAAAGGAAAGGAGGGAGAAGAAAAGTGGAGGGGGGGGGAGGGAAGCACTGATAGAGAGAGGAATGGGCTGACAGAAAGGGGGACTGACGTGGAAAGAGCTGAAGGTCTTTTTCGACCCCAGCCGCACCTTGCCCATACTCCCAAATCCCAAATACTTCTGAGACCCGCTGCCACCGTTAGCTTAGCTCGCATAGCTGCCTACTGACCCTTACAGCTGAACGACTGCATCCTTTGTTCAAGGGTGTTAATAAAGGGATTCTGTACCAAGAGAGGCAAGCAGAGAGAGAAAGAAAGTGAGTGAGAGAGAGAGAGAGAGAGAGAGAGGAGAGAGAGAGAGAGAGAGAGAGAGAGAGAGAGAGAGAGAGAGAGTCAAACAGACAGAGACAGAGTGCAGGCTAGACCTTCTGTGGCTGGAAGTCGGGCAGCATGATGCAGGTGGCGCCCACCCAGAGCGGGCACAGCAGCTTGTTAACGATGCCATGCACGTGGTGCAGCGGCAGGGTGTGGAGGATGACATCATCTCTAGACCACGCCCACTCCGAAACCAGGCCTTGGACCTGAGGGGGAGGGAAACGGGGGAAAGGGAGATAAATCACCTGATGACTTTCATCGTTTTCGCCAGTGATCTGCTTCATGCTGTCTTTTGGTACACCTGAAGAGTTTGGGATTGATTTTCTGTAAGATCTTTGTTCTCCGATGCACAAGTATGTCATGAGTAGGTCAACAGCAGCAGAAACAGGAGAGAATACGATCAGATATTTTGTGATGTAGTGTTGTAATTTACTTTTTTGGTGTACCCATTTTTCCCTCAATCTGCCTTGTCTACTTCTACTTAGCGATTTCCTACATTTCCCAGAATGATTTTCAACAACCCCCAGAGAATGGCTGTGAACTTGTTGCATTTAGACCTGGGTGGAGAGAGCGATAGCGATAGAGAAAGCATAGTTAGAGCAAGAGAGTAAGATAAAACTCAAAACGCTGCATTGCATTCTGGTCTCTTGAGGCCACTGTTGGACTGGTATCTCTGTTGCGTCTATGATGGATTTCTCTCTGTATGCTTGTTGAACGTGGGTGCAAAAGCACAGACACCAAAACCTGATGTTTATCATTTATGTTTTAGATAGTTGAAAACTTTTCTGCTATCAGACTTAATTGTAACTGCTAGGGAAATATATCAATGTGCTGTCATGCCATCTATGTTTGGCCAGTTATTCACAGGAATAAGAAAAATAGCCGAACCACCAAAAAACAACATGAAATGAAAGATAGATTGCTAATAACTAGGGTGGACCATTAAAGAAGCCATTTGTTACCATCTAATACCAAACAATATAAAATCAACTTTGAATTTGGTTAAGACAGGTAATCCCTCATTGTATACTATTAGAATATAAGAGAATATTAAGATGTCATTTTTTCAGAATGCAGTTTGAATGAATGAGGTGAAGCTGTGCCCTGACATATTTCCTTTCCTTCCTTATTTACTTTGCTCTGCTTTTAAGAAAATTTCAGTCACAAATATGAATTTGTTTAGTTGATTTATTTGAGACCTGCCTATGTCAATAAAGAGACTTTAAAAAACAGTACCAAACTTCAGAGGGTGTCTGTGGTGGAAAATAGATTCAAGCAATTATTTGATTATATATGCTAAAAATGGGTGATGCAGAAAATCTGAAAAAGGAAGCTGGGTAGTCTAGCATTCAGTAATATAAAACAGATGAACACTTAAGCAAGTGGGAGTACTGCCATTTACAGGAGGTGGACAAAATAACAATATACACCTAACAATATATACATGCTAAGTCCCTAATAAGGAGTAGGGGCACCCTTTGCCTTCAGAACAGCTTCAATCCTCACTGGGTGCTGTCATACACAGTAAGTCCTGTACTGTGTGTAGTGTGTAGCACTCACCGGACCCAGTGACTCACACAAAATTGCTGTTAGCACTGTTGCAGATCCACCATAATGTTTTACAATTGGCAACAGGCATTGTGGGTTGAAGGCATCCTTTGGCTTTCTCCAAACAAAAACATGTTCAGATGTAGGAGAAAGGGTAAAGGATGACTCATCAGAACATATTGCTTTTTTTCCATTGCTCAAGGGTCCAGGTTTTGTGCTTCTTCCAGTGCATCTTTGTGTGTTGGCCTTGGACACAAATGATTTCTTAACAGCGGTGAAGGTTTGTGGTGTTTAGTAGCTCTCCTATGTGTCCATCTATTCCTATTGGTGAGTCTTGTTTACTGTTCCTCGTTGTAATGCAGTTTGTCTGTGTTTGGCAAACGTCCTGATTGTTAAGACTGTTCCTGTTGCCACATTACGTACTTTTGGAGCTTTTGGAGCAATTTGGGCACTGACTATTTAGCCTCTTCAGAGCTCTATTAGTTGCCTCCTGTTGCTTTACAGTTTTTCTCAATTGCTTTGGCACAATTCTCAAATGATAATGAATATTTTCAAAACAACATGTGCAAACCTCCAAACCACTGGGCGCTTGTTCACAACAGATTTGAATTTCTCATTCTTTTAAACAAATTGCAAAGGTTTTAGCACATCTATGCAAATGAGTAAGTACAATTGTCTACAATTTGCACAATTACCAATTGAATATATCTTGCTGATCAAAACTGATTATGTTGCTTCTCAGTTGAATAGTTATACTCTCCAAAACATGTATAAATTATTTCATTGTGTAAGTCATCACATGCACAATAGTCCATTCAATTGTCAAAATCTGTCAGGCATATATACCATGAATATCATTACAGTAATATGGATTTTTTTGTAACGTCCGCTAAATTGGTAAATTGCCTGTCAGGTGAAACTTGAACTTCACTAACGAATGGGGAGTTCCTCACATCTTACATCAACCAATCACACATTATGTCATGTTAGCTGACAGGTGCTATTCATGAGTATGGATTTTGCCAAACATATTTATAGAGCTTGACCACAACAGAATCACTACAATTTCTGAACATGGAGGAACCTGGCCAGGTAAATAATGAACAGGAGCAACTGCCTGCTCAAGGAAAAGCAAGAGGAAGAGGAGTAAGGATCCGTGGTGGTGTAGTGAGGGGAAGACAGCAGAATAGAGGAAGAGTACAAAGTACACAGTACAGCACAGGACAGTGCATCACAGTACAGTACATATACAGTAATATTATCTATTTGTGAATTCCAATGTGTAGGACTAGACGACTACCTTGTGCTGGTGGCAGGAGAGCAGTTTTTACACCTCAACAAGAGCAAGAGATCTGCAACATGGTGGTAGCAAACAATGCAATTACACTGAGAGAGATCCAGTGTGCAACCTTAGAGGAAAATGGCGTCTTTCAAAATATCAACTCTGTCAGCATCTCTACAATAGTGTTGAAAAGATATCAGATGACCACGAAACAACTCTACAAGGTACCAGTTGAGAGAAACTGTGACAGAGTGAAGGAGCTGTGGTACCAGTATGTACAGGTAAAGCAGTGGTGTGCACTACACCTAGCATATTGTACAGTGTTATGGGTTTTCCTTCATTATGGCATGTATACAGTATACTTACAGTATATAGGCCTGTATATTGAAGTTGCAGAGAAGAACACAAAACATTTTTACTTTGCTGTAACTGTATGATTCTACAGTAAAACTGATTTGATATTTTGTTTACTGTATTATAGAGAATAATGGAGCTGGAAGGAAGTGGAATCCCTCACACCCTTGTGTTTGTGGATGAGGCTGGTTTCAATCTGGCCAGAGGCAGGAGACGTGGCCGAAATGTTATAGGCCACCGAGCCACGGTGGATGTGCCAGGCCAACGCGGGGGCAATATCACTATGTGTGCTGCAATATCTGAGAATGGTCTGAGTACACATATTCCCAATATTGGCCCATACAACACCCAGAAACTAACCCTAACCCTGACATTCATGGACACCCTCTACAGAGATCTTATCCCTGAGAATGACAGGTTTGGTAAGGCGTGACTTGCCAAATTTTGTAATTGTGTGGGATAATGTAAGCTTCCACCATGCAAATGTCATCAGGGAATGGTTTGCTGTCCACCAAAGGATGCTGATGGTGTTCCTTCCACCATATTCTCCATTCCTGAATCCAATTGAGTATTTCTTTTCTGCATGGAGGTGGAAGGTGTATGATCATCGGTCACATGCTGGTTGCGGCATGCAAGAAGATTTTTCCCCCACAAGGGAAAATATCAGGTGTGATATCGATGAAAATCTGTGGCCAGACAGGAGCGTCAGGACATCCAGTGAGGTGGAGTCTTTAGTGTAGCACTCCAGCTTTACTGTGTTACAGTGTTAGGCTATACATTACTGTATTTTCCTTTTTTTTTGTATTGGTGTATTTTTGTATTACAGTATATTGTGCTGTGTAAGTTTTCTGTTTACTGTGGTGTAAGACAGTTACTTCACGTAAATAAAAATACAGTAACAATTTCCATGGAAATGTGAGTGCAATGCGTAACGTAAAACCTTGTACTATTGAAATTGGCATCTGAATAGTATTCAGTTTGATACACAATAGCATTCAGTTAGCTAGACAAAAATAACATTCTAGTACAGTAAACATTCAGTGTCAATGAAAAAATAGGACAAGACTGAAATGTGGATATAAGGAACATTTCCAGGGTCCACTGCCATACTGACAAAACATCTAAATATTTTGACCACCATTGTTTACACAATGCCAAAGGAACTTTTCATTTTGAGGGCATTGACTTTTTATATGAGACAAAAACTTTGTTTTGAAGCATGAGTTGAGTTTTGGGTGAGTTATGACCTTTTGCAGGTGAGCTATGGTGTTGTGCTGTACCATATAAGCTATTTTGACAAATGCACCTAGAGCTTTGAGAATGTTAACACTGTTTCAAGAAATGAGCCAAAGCAATTGAGAAAAACTGTAAAATCGGCAGACCTCTCAGAGTGTAACTACAAAGTGTTAACTGTAATTGAACAGATCACAGCTGGAAATAGCTGTTCATCATTTGGGGAGGGGGTGGTTTCTCTCACACACACACTCACACACACACACACACACACACACACACACACACACACACACACACACACACACACACACACACACACACACACACACACACACACACACACACACACACACACACACACACACACACACACACACAAAGAGATCAGAGCTGATCTTAATGTCAATCACACCACCAGCCACTATGCCATGTAGTGTATCATGTTAGTCTATGCAGTACTGCTTCTAAATCCCCCAAAATCTAAATAAACACATTCATATCCCCACACAGACAAAGACAAGAGATAAAAAAGGGGAGGAAGAGAGAGAGAGAGGACCACATGATCAACCCAATCTCAAATTTGGTATTCATTAATTTATTTTATTTTCAAGAAGGCGTCTCCATTCACATTAACCTGATGTTGGAGCCTTCCAGGAACTCTGACTTACTGACTGACTCACTCACTTAATCATTCACTCACTCACTTCCCTGGGCCAACTAGAGACAAATGAAGCTGTGCCTTAATTCGGAGTGATCTAATTTTCCACTCTATTGGACATGTAGGTCAATTTTGGTTGGAAATCTACAGGAAAACTCTTCAGGAGATCTCTAACGACATAAATTGGTTGATTATTCAGACAGCTCGACTGGAACAAAAGCAGAATTATGCCAATCGGGGGTCAGATATGGGTATGGAGGTATGGTGTGGTGTGGTGGGGGGCTGTCAACACACTTGTGCCCGAAACCATGCATACAATTTCATGGTTATTATCACTGGTCTGTCCATTTTGGGAAAGCTTCCTTCATACTTATGTGTCTGTTGTTAACCAGGCTGATCTCCCCAAAAGAACAGTCCATGGCACACTTCTTTGTTGAAAAGGTTAAAAAGGCTTTAATATATGGGCTACGCCTATGCGTTTTAACCATTCAGTCTTCATCAGGGCATTGTTGATATGTAAACCTTGACTCCAAAGAGCACCTTCTTTGATACCTGGTAAGCAAAGCAGCACTCCTCAGTCTATGTGTCTATATTAATCAGAATTGTGGAGCTCAGTATCGTCGGAGGTCTCAGGATTCATTTTTGCTGACTGCCACTAAAGCTCAAATAGAGTTTGGGAAGAAAACCTTCATAATTTCTGCCCCCACTGCATGGAATAACCTGCAGAACGACTAGAAACTAAAAGAACTGGTAACTCTTAATGAGTGTAAAGCAACTGTCAGATCTAGGCAAGATAAATCTATCAGTAACTGTCAACTCTTTTAATAAGATATTGTATGTATTAAGACCAATAGATCTATGCCAAAGGAAGATGGAATGAAGTTTGTTTTTCCTGTGCTGGTATGGAATTTTGTTTTGATTTATCTCCCTATTCTACCTCTAGTGTAAAAGACAGTAAAGGACATTTACCATGGCTTGGATGTTGCTGTGAGTATGGAGAACTCCTTTAGGTCTCCCTGTGGTGCCACTGGTATAGATGATCATAGCAGGCCGCTCTGCCCAGTCTGTGATGGCAGCCTCCTTCTGTTGGGTCTCTGCCTCCTCTAAAGTGTCCAGGCTGGAGGTAGGGGGGAGTGTCAGGCATGGCAGCCCCAGACTCTGTGCTAGGGGCTCCAAGGTGTCTGCATAGGGCTGTCCTGCCACCAGCAGCGAGCTCTGAGAGTCGGAGATTATGTACTCCAGTTCGGACGGCGGGTGTTTTCTGTACAGCGGCACCGCTGTCCCACCGCACATCCACGCAGCCCACTGTGCCACAGTATACGAAGCGTCGTTAGCACACAAGAAGGAGATGCGCTTTCCCTCCAGGCCCCCAAAGTCTGAGTTGAGCGCAGTACTGATTCTACCTGCAAGGCCTAAGCTGCTGCCGTACAGCTGCTTGTAGCTGTGGCTGCCACTGCTGTCTATGATAGCCGGCTTGTCTCCGTGCGCTGGAGCTCTGGCAAAGACCGGCATGTGTTTTTTCCGTGATGATGGTGCTGTAGTCCATCTGCTGCTAGCAGTGGTGGTGTAAGTCTTCCTCAGAACCGCATTTTGCAGCAGCCATTGCCCTGGCTCTAAATGGCAACAAGTGCTGCCAAGAGCGGCTCGCCAGAAAGAGGCAGCCCACTTCACAGAGAGACGGGCAGCAGCGAGTCCTGACAGCATGGTTAGAGACATGGCTGTCCGCAGCCTCTAATGTGGGCAACGGTTTGATCCTCACGATGGCTCCATCCTCCGGCTCTTGTATCCGTTCATATCAGAGCGAGGACATCTGTTAATTCACAGGGAGAAAAGGGGAGCTTGGTGTTATCTAGCAGCGTCAACACCTTCTCCCAAGGATAAATACTGCATGAAAAGAATATATAATAATAATAATAATAACTTTATTTGTATAGCACTTTTCTAAAAACAATGTTTACAAAGTGCTTTACATACAATAAAATCCAAAAGCAGCAATATGAGAGTATGTGAAGAGTATGTCATCCTTCACATTGCCTATTTTTATCTTTATACTTCTCATAGTCCTCATAGTTCTTATCCTCCTTTTAAACAACAGGATCAAGGCACTCCTCACTTTAAAATTGCTTTGCTTGCATTGCTCTACTTCACACAAAGTCAAGTGATGGAGTGTGGCTTAAATGTGCTGGTGTCTTTTGTGATTTTAAAATGGCAAATAGAATAAGGTGAGATCAATAAAGGCATTTTTACTTAAAAGGGAAGAGCGCCTTTGCCTTCTTGTTCTTTGATTACACTCAAAACCCAGGTTTTTACCCTGTTTGTAACGCGAGTACGTTAGATAAGTTACGTAAACGTTTTTTGTTTTGTTTTGTAAACGAGGTGAGTAAATAAAACAATGTAAACCTAAGGACTACAAACAGGGCAACTCAACTATTTCGAGTAACATGCGAAATAAGCTCAGAGGTGTTGTCAACCACTGTCAAGACCAAATTAGTTAGTTACGGTATTATTGCCATTCACGTTAACCAATTCATCATGTTTACATTTAATTTAACATGCTTAGGAAGGTTACGATATCAGCAATGACAGCTGTATTTGACATTATTTGTGGCAGACAGTGGCAACATAAGCCGACACTGATACCAATACTGTTTGCAAATTAGCCAAAATAAAGACAGTATATCTCCACCATTAACATCATATGCATATTTCTTATCTACTATCTGTGTTCTTTCCTGTAATGTCTTCAGCTTAATTCACCTTACCTACAAAAAAAACACCCGGTGCCTCTTAAAGTGAAGGACGGTGCAACAGAAATAATCTTCCGGAAAGCAACAAATGCTATTTTACTGGTTCTGCTGATCCACGTTCGGTGTAACAAAGCAAGCACGGTCCCTCTGTGGCTGCTGCGACTTCAAACATGGGTGTTTGAGTGCAAGGCTAAAATCCTGCTCTGATACTTTAATTAAATAGTATGTATTTTATTTCCTCACACATTTCGCTGCATGGAAGCTTTAAATACAATGCATATGCTATGAGAAACGATAATTATTTGATTTTATTGCATTTCATGTGCATATTCATTGTGTCTTTTTTAGGTCAATTTGATCATTTTGTCCTATTTTGATATTTTTAGGTTTATTTCCTGCTTTTGTGACCCACCATCTGATCTACTGTAGATGCAAACGTGTAACACAGTCTTTACAAACAGCCTTCAAGTTTCATTAAAGTTCCACAGAAACTGATAGTTTCAGATGGTGGCAAATGTGTCATTGATTTTAAGCCTATCAGCATAAATTGCATTGTGGTAGTCTGTCATCCTCTTGTTCTTGACTCAGCTTGATGGCATCTGGTTATTGAGAAAATCTCAGACTCTCCCCCATTGTGAGAACCGGCAAACGTTGTGGAGAGGCTGGTCACTAGAGACAGAGCCGAGGGAAGGGAGAATGCAGTGGATATGCAGCTACCCCACACAGAGCTGTGTTTGGCTTCAGATCACTTGCCAGTTCTACTATTCATTGTGCCAACTAGCTTGGCTGGCTTCATCATCACAGTGCAAGTGGGCACATTCAGCCGCCAGCTGGCAGTCGCGGGCCTCAGATAAGAGAATGGTACAGACATGGCACTCGTTCAAAAAGTTTTCACTTCCCTCCCCAAACCCCCTACACTGCAAACGAGGATGGCATGTTCCTAACAAAATTGGAGCCTTTGTTTCAGAGAACTCCCCTCCGTTCTCAGGAGTAGTATCGTCAAAGACCACTCGTTCCCATTTGTAGGGAAAACGCTATTCAAAGGGATGCTATGCTACCCCAGCAGCTATGTAATCTCCACAGAGCATTGTTTTGTGTAGGACATTTGCACTTCAGTCTTCCTCAGTCTTTTCTGATGCAGATGGCACTGCTGCATGTTCTAAGGATACAACCTAAAATTCATCGAATGTCGCCTTCGACGAAAGGGAATCGGTCACAGACATCCCATTTTTTGGATTTAGTTCCTGGAAGTTGGCCATATTTTTGTCATGCGTTGTACGGAGACTAGGATTTGAGCCATCCAGAGACTTATATGGAGCTACTGGAGACATACAGGGATGGACGATGGATGGGGGAGTGTGTGTTTGTTTGTCAGAGGTGGGAAGAGGATACATGGTTATGGAGTTATGGTTATGGTTATGGACGAGCCGTGATTAGACATGCTACCTAGTGAGCAAAAGCTGGCATTCTGTTCCAACGGCCTGCTGCCAACACACCATTCAGCGAACACCACCTAAAAGGATCCCGCCATTGATGGGCACAGTGGCCGCAAGCAGGCGCCAACTCCCATCTTGGCTGGCAAAGGACTGCATCTGAGGAAAAGAGAAAGAGAGGACCCCCCACAGATCTGTGAGAGAGAGACTGAGCTGGGAACACAAACCATGGGGAGTACCAGAGCATGTGTCAGGTTGGCATCAATGTGAGAATGTCTTGGCAAGCGCTTCGTTCTCTCCCCTCCCACCCCAACACACACACAAACACACTCTTGCCCCGCTTGGAACACATGGTACGTCAGCAGCGGCATCTGGCCGCGCTGACTCCCGGCAGCTGCGCTTCGTCTTCGCCAGTTGGGAGTCTTGGCACTGCCACTTCATCAACTACCTGTGGCTCCTCCCGGGTAAAAAGGATAGCGATGAATTATTCCACGGCTGCAGCTGCAAACTTGACTTTCATCCAAGAGATTCACTGTAAACATATGACTGCCTCACAGAGCACATGCCACCCACATACTAATGCATGGTTGACAACATGGCTGTTGAGCTTGTATCCTGCCGTATCCTGTCTAGTGATGGCATGGTTCATTTGAGGTGAACGATGAAGGATACACTGTCATGATTCTCTATGTGTTGGGAAATGGTGCTGACAATCAAGATGAAAGGCAGCTGAGGATTACTCTGAAAGGAATTGCTGTCCCATTTTTATAATGAACAAACAAATGGGTGACCTTTCAACTCTACGTTTATTACTTCACATTCCATTTCTAATGGATGCTTTGACACCCAAGGACATCTCCCTGAAAGCGCTCTCAGTGCATTTTAACTGAGACAATGGATTACTGAACAAGAGTAGGATAGCCTTGTCTGGAGATTATCTGCACTCTCACAGAAGAATTTCCAATGGCATCTTTGCGATGAACTGAGATGTAGCCTACCCATTACAAGTTATATATAATCTTGTGTTCTGGAAGATTCCCCTTTCATCATTGAGACCCTAGTAATGCCACCCCGTCTCCATCTGTCCAAAAATGTGTTTGGTTTCTCCTGCACTGTGGAATGATTTGTCTTCTTCCCATTTATTCCACGTCAGCTGTCATGCTCTCCAAATTTTATAACAGCACTCACTTATGTATAAACTATATAGTGTGTTTATTAGAATCAAACCCAAGTCATTTAAGTTGTTGTTTCTGGGCTCTGGGTTACACATACATGTGAAATATTGTATCACGAGGGAGCGAAATTGATAAAAGTACATAGCTGTATTTTATGTTAATAATTCCTGGCATCCACTGGCTTTCTTTGGTGTTCAGGATTTGCCCCTGGCTACTCCAGCACTGACCCAATTTGAATTTCAAGTCTTATTTTGGTACAGTGTTTTTTCTAGCCTTGTTTCCAAAGACGTGTTGTTGGCAAGCAGATATCTGTCAAAATTCAAATGGCATCTCTTTCTTACACACACACACACACACACACACACACACACACTCTCTCTCTCTCGCTCTCTCACTCTTTTCTGTGGGTGTTAGTCATCTGACAGTGACCCAGTGGGAGTTTTTTTCTCCATCTGTGTCGGTCTGACCCATTTTAGCCCTCGGCCACGTCCAACTGTTCCACGTCCCAAACATATGTGCTGTGGCAGGGGGATAAGCGAATCATCGCCGCGCGGGACCTGCAAACACACACTGCAGACATGACACTGGACCCGGCCTTCCTGTCTGTCTGCGTGTCTGCGTCCCACAGCATATGTCATCATCAATACTGGCCCCAAGGAATCACACCTTAGCGATTTGACAAAACCCTGTTCCTGCTTCTCCTCCTCCTGCTCTTCATCAAGGATAACCCTCTGTGGGACAACAGCTAAATTTACTTATCAGATGAGGAGGATATGCCAAGGTGTTGGGTAGTGTGTGTTATTCCAGTTTATTATGTCTGTTTACATGCTGTGTGTGTGTTTGTATGACAATATGTGGCTGCATTAATGCGTTGCTCTTATCTGGCTTCAGTTGATTTTTCATGTGTCATTACTGACTCTGCATCTCAGTCATCGCTTAACCCCTCTGATTTAGGATGTGCCTGTCTTTCTGTCTTTTCCACTGGCTAACCAATCCTGGAATTGGCACTTGACTTGGTGGACAGACTGGCTACACTGTCTATGCAGATTATAGCACTAGCCAGTGAGGGCAGAATAGGCCAACCAGAAGAAGCAGCGGGGGCTTTCCAAGTGGTCCATGTTGGCAGAGGAGATGGTATCATTGCACAGAGCCGGGACCCACTGGGGACCTTGGGGTGTGAGGCACATATGGGCAAACAGGCTGCTGATGAGCTGCTTATATGAGGCTCTCATCATGGCCTTAGAGAGAGACGTGTCCATCGGGGGATTTGGAGTGGCTATATGCTGTGGGTCTGGTCTACATTGTTTGGATTGGCACAGGATCGTGGATTCAAGCTGCTTAGAGAGCAGTTAAATTAGTCCGCAGAGATGTTCTTCCTTCAGATTTTTATAAAATGTCATCCATAGTCACTGGGGACAGACGCTGTACAACATTAAAGGTTATCTGAATATGCCTGCAACTTGTTATTGTAATTTACACCTCTCTGCTCTGAATAATACAGGCAGAGAGCTTGGTCAAATGGACAGAATGAGGTTGATTTAACTGTAGTCTTAAGGTAACTCACCCTAAATGGATGATACCCAACTTCCTGACCTACTGGCTATAATAGGCTTTAGATCTCTCTGGAATTTTTTTGATGGCTTTCCACTAATGACTTATTGATTCCCTTCTTTCCCTTTTAACTCCCACACAAGGAAATGGAAACTATTCTGCTAGACAATCAGGACTTCAGCTCCCCCAATCTAACTCAACTAGCTAACTCTGTCCACACACGCCACCACAACAATCTGCTGGTTCTGAAAATTGGAAGGGTTATGGTATCTCATTCAAAAAGGCATGCCGGAGTTGCATGTGGTAGTTCTATATTGCATCCAGATGTAAGTTAAGATTCTTTAGTCTAACATGCAATGTAGGCTGCCGTCCCTTTTTTGTTCCTGATTCAATTTGAAAAATTATGGATTCCTGTCTTCACAGTTCACATCAGAAGATGGTTGTTTATTATGTCTATGAAAGCCTTACATATGTTTATAATGTCTGATGTCGGTTTAGCTTATGTGGCTATGGGAGAAATAAGTCACCTGAACCATACATCCTCTTTGCACATTTGGAGCTATTTTCATTCAATTTATTTCTCCCTATGGTTTTACTTTCTATATCTTTGCTAAGAATCCTGGCAGCCATCTATCTTGTTCCATCTCCTGCAAACATGCACACACACACACACACACACACACACACACACACACAGACACAGACACACGCACACACCCTCTGAGGCTGCCAGGCTGCCTGGGTGGTGTGTTGTTCACTGGGAGACGGTGCCATATGCTGTCTAGCATCCCAGGGAGGGCAGAGCCTACCAGTTCTGCTGCAGTACTACACTGACACTGAGGGGAGCCCGCTGTACTCTGCCTCACCTACTGGTAGTCTCAAGACACTGTAGACTCAATCTACTGTTGGGATAGTACAGTACCTATCTGCTTTGTAAATCACTGAGGTGAGGCTGCCCTTGCAGAGTATGCATTCAATGCCACACTGAGTAAAGGTTTATTATGATTATTCCATAAAGAAATGAAGGGTTTTAAGGTGAGGCTTACTCTTACGAAATGATTGATAGAACAAATCCAAAACAAATTATGGTACTTTTTAAAGGATAGTAGTTAGCTTAAGTCCTTGGCTGACAAAATAGTGATAGTTTTAAAGCCTTGATCCACTATATTTTGGATCTTTTTGATATTATTTTATTATTATGCATGTTATTTGTTTGTTGGTTTAGCAGTAAACAGAGAAAAGTAATGTAACATAGGAGGGATGCAACAATTCAGGATTCAAACCTCAATAATATCACCATGTTAAGTGCCAAGGCAAGTGCTCCATTCCTGATATTTCTAATCTGTTGTAAGCATTAACACACATCTATAACCAGCATTGTGGCGGCAAAGTCTCTCTCTCTCTCTCTCTCTCTCTCACACACACATACACACACACACACACACACACATGCATGCACTTAGCTCCCAAGCCCTGATGGAACTCATAGGAAGATAGGAAGTGCTACTATCCGTACAATGTGAACACTTCTGGCATACTGTAAACAAGTCGAGAGCTGCTGAGATGGATTCTAGACAATGGTTGACCTTGCAGTGAGAGGACCTGTCAATGCCTCTGCACATCTGCAGATGAGAAGTCTTGAAAAATTCATCATAGCCAGGCAAAGTGAAGGAAAAAAAAGCTTTTGTTCCGTAGTGCCGTTATAGTGCCACATCCTGAGTCTTTAAGAGCCCTTGAGTTTGTTCTTCTTCCTTTTTTAAAGAAAACTTGTGTTTGTGTGTGTGTGTGAGGAGGGGAGGGGGGAGTTGGAGGGGGGATGAGAGATGACAAAGAGAGACAAAGTAGACTGTAAAATCTTTAGAGTGCAGTGCGGTGAAACGAGTGAGCCTGGATACCTTTGCGGTCAGGGGTGTGGGGAGGTGATGAGTGTGTTTGGTGAGAGGGGGGTTGCAGGGGTGCGGATGAAGGAAGGAGTGAGAGTGTGTTTGTGCATTGACTTGAGGGGTAGGGGGATGCGTGTTCAGAATTTATCTTGTCTGTGTATTCATTACCACTTTGCATTTCAGGCAGAGAGCTTGGGTGCTCCACTAAATCGCAGGAAGGATTGTTAGACACGCGTGTTATTAATTTTTTCAGGGTCCCTGTGGCGTCTGTATGAATCTTAATGCTGCTGACTGGGCTGCAGCTCTATCGACTTTCTTTAAAATATGAAGAAGCTTTGCTGGAAGCGCCTGGGGTCATTAGCTGAAGAGTAGGCGCAAATCCCTCCCCGAGCCTGCTCTGGCTTCGCCATGTTAAATGTGCTCTTAAAATATTCATAATCATACTCCTGCGTGTGCACGTGCACACACATGCACACACACATGCGCTCACATACACACACATGCGCACAGACAATGCACCAGGGACATAAGGGAATCAATATTAAAATGTATTCCTGTTTTGGTGTGTGGTTAATTAGCTGAGGTTCTTTTAAACCGTGAAGTTTGAGAACAGATTAACAGTATCTCTTCACACACAAGATAATATTTACTTCTGTTCCATCCGTGTGGACATAGTTGAAATACATATCAGTTGGTATTGACATATGGAAACCAAGGATGGAATCATGCTGTATTAGACTGTTGTTGCTTAGATGTTTTGTATCAATATTTGTGTATTAAATTAATATTAAAGTGAAACATGCACCGGCCTCTGTTTCACAGAGACCTTAGAATGTGACTTCTTCTACACCTCTGTAATTTGTGTATTTTTCTCTATCTGTATAATTTAGTGTGGATTTGTATTAAATTTGCATGAAACATTTACACATTGCCATTTGATCCACTGTAAAATAACAGAATGAAATCATGTGTTTTCAGTAGATTTGTTTACTACTTTGAAATTGCTGTTGTCTTTATATTTTTTATATATCTGTATATTTTTTTTAAATCAAAGTAAAGGTTGATTCTAATGTACTTACGATGACCAAGCTCAGGTGTTGTTTAATTATTTGGTGAATAATGCCCAAATAAAGTCATGAGTACAGTATTACCTCCTGACATTGTATTGTATTACACGGTATATTGATCCATTCATATTGATCTTTGATTGGCAGGGGTTAATGAGGTAGCTGGTTTGAAATGAACAAGCAGTGTGTAGTCACATCAAGGGTCCTTGTTAAAGACTTGGACCCCTCACAGCAGCTGGGGCTCAAGGGCCACACTGTAGCTCAGCTATGATCCTAGAACTTGAGACTGGTGTAGACACTAGAGTTACTCAGCTATTGTGTATTTAATATTGTTTTAGGTGTACAGTACATACAGTATGAGTTTCATGACAGTGTGCTGTCAGTGCTGTCTGGTTCCTCTTTGGGAAGATCGGTTCCTTGCAGTGCTCGGCTCTGGCTTTCATTATCCAATCACCACTCTCCACTTCCTGCACCTCTCTGGCAGTCTGGGTTGAGAGAGCATAATATGTCAGAAGTCCCAGCCAAACCCAACCCAAGTGAACCCGAAAGACACTTATAGTATGGTACTGTTCTGGCCCGGTTACTGATCCAACATACGGTATGTAATGGAGCGAATTTCTAGAGAGTACAATATGAAAAGAAATGATCTGCACTAATGTGGAGAAAAGCTAGAACTGCAGTGTGAGGAGTGTACAGTGTCTTACCGTTTTTGGGCCCTAGAGACGACACACTGATGAGAGAGAGAGCTCCTTATACAGCAGGACTCTAGGGAATGATTATATGATTTATGACCTTTTATTGTTGTTGTTTCATGTGGAAAGGAAGTTAGGTTAGAACTAAATAGAATTAGACCAATGTGGGTTGTTGAAGGCTGATGCCAATACTTACACAGAAGTTGTCTTTGTTATGCCAAAAAATTACAATCAGTCAGTGTTTCCCCATAAATCTGTTCTTAGCAGGGTGGAAAAGCATGAAACAGCATTCAGACTGTGGGACACTAGAACCAAACTAATGATATTCTTTTAGGTGGATTAGCAGCTCCTCTGGGCAGGGTGACCCACTTCACCTATTCTGGGATATATTAGGCCTTAAAATAAATAAAAAAAGATAATTTATAAAAGAAAAAAACCCATAATTGAACAATTATATGAATAAATAAAATGTGCAAAGAAAATTGTATTTTATTGCTGGTTTTACAGATTGATGTTGTGTCTGTGGTCAGTGAGGAACCTCTATCAGTTCGGTGTTTGACAACAGTGACTGGCCGATATCCAATATTTCATAAAAGACCAATATTGGTCTGATATATTGGTAAATGGATATATTAGTCTAACCCTAATATTACTGTAACCTAATAGCTGTAACATTCAGTGCCCTATCAAAACCTCATCTAAAGACATCTTTTCACTCTTAAATCAAGTGAGCTCTTGACAACAATGGCTGACCTCCCTAATCTAAAACAAAAACCCTTGAGAGCAGAAGTAATCGAACCAGTGATCGCTTCAGGCAACTGAAACATATAGAAAATTTTATCAGCAAAGCCCCTCATATGTGTTAAGACCCATGACCCCCCTCTGCCTCGACTGGGCCAGTAATATTCTATACAGTTTAGAGAAATTAACTGAGCTAATCATTAGATGAGCATTCTCTCCAGGAACATGACCTGTGTGGCACGTGCTATTTATACCCCCGGTAATTTGAGCAAGGGTTAAGTTACAGCCCATCAAAGGACTCCAACATGTGTGAGACAGGTGCTGCGATGGAGACCAGGCCAAAACAATCATGTTGCTACAGAAAGGGACAGCCTGCCTAATTGATGCCTGTTTGTGTGGCATGGTGCTGAACAATGGATCGGGGCTGGCAGATGTATCAGGGGGGCGAATGATACACACAAAGCCACTGAGAACAATACCATAGGAACAACGGGGGCATGCAAGTGTGTGTATGTGTGTGGAGAGAGAGAGGGAGAGAGAGAGAGAGGGGTGGGGGTGGTGGGGGTGGGGGGTGGGGGGGTACATGAGCACATGAGTAACCCACACCTTCTACTCTTCAAATAAACATTACTGCATTATTACATTATTAAAGATTATTAAGATGAGTTAATATCAGACTGAATAAGTGAGAATGAGAAGTCAGATATGTGGCCAATTGATTACAGTAATATTTTGCCATATTACTATAAATAACCTCAATTATGACAAGTGAAATATTAAAAAACCCTAATGGTTTATGAAAGATTCAAATAATTTAGTCAAGGTTAGTGTAATTACTGTAAAGGGATGTGAAAGCGACACAGAGAGCAAGAAAGGAGGGCTGATGGAATAATTTGGGTCCCAGACAGCTGATCGAGGGAAGAACATTCAACTTTCACACAGGAATGGCCTCATCATGATCTTACACAAGCTCCTCTTACACCCCCCCGCCTAAACATCCTCCCCCAGCGGTGTGTATTGATCTGTGTGTAGCTTAATGTTGGTCTTTATGGATGCGTTGCGGTCAGAGAAGCCAGTAGGAAAACTACTTACTCCAGCCCACTGTTATAACTGAATCAATCCATTAGGTGGGCAGTGAAACTGTGGTCACTCTCCACAATATGTAGTGATTATATATGGCTACAAATTGAATTATTCAATATGCGATTCAGTTATGAGCAGCATGTAAAAACCCAGATAGAGATGGATGTTTTCCTCAGGCCACAATGCGTTACATCTATACATTAAATTGAAAACAGGAGCCATGACATTGGGCTATGAGACGCAATTACAGGCAGTTCAAGAACACTAGGGCAAGAAAATAATATTGTGTGTACACACGTTTGTGTGTGTGTGTGTGTGTCTGTGTGTGTCTGTGGCTGTGTGTGTGTGTCCCTGGGAAAGTGAGTGCTGTTTGGCTTGGCCCCCTGTCCCCTGTTCCAGAGGACTGTGAAATCAGAAATTAAACGCTTCACCATCGTGAAGCAATTCAGCCTGATATGTCTTCCTCTCTTGTAATTGTTTGTTTATTGGACCCTGTTCAAAAGCAATATTGTGAAGGTCTTTGCAGGCTCTGGGAGCCAGTTTGTACTGGAGGAAGGTCACGCCATGTCAGTTAGCATAAGTGGAAAAATAGCAAAGATAGAAAGAAAGAAAGAGGTAATGGAGAGTAGAAAACAGAAAAGAAAAGAAATTGAAGTAAGACAGACAAAATACATCTCTTCTATCATCCAAACATTATTTCCCACATATTCCCTATAATTTGTAGGCCTGCTGTGTGTGTCTGAATCAGAGGGTGGATAGAGATGACCTAACCAGTCATGACAAGCTGTGGAGATGGTGGCAGCAAAGACCGGGTTAAAACTAACTGGCCAGCAGGGTCACGACCCACATGACCTCTTAACCTTTCACTTCTGCTGGCCATTGTGCTCTTTCACTCTACCCCTTTTGGTCATCCTTGCTCTTCTTTTGTTCCAAGTTTTCCACAATGGGGAAACAAAAAAAACATGGCAGGGCATAACATTTTGGTTAATGAGGTGAAAGAGTAAAGACATGAAAGACAAGAGCAAAGAGGTATAGCGATTTAACAATCCAACGCAACAAGGGAGCGAGGGCAGTTCAGGGCATCAGGAGCAGGAACGGGAAGGAGAGACTGCATTTGTTTGTTGTTGTTATTTGTTGTTGTTATTTAGCATTTCTTTTTAACTTTGTTTTTGATTGCTGTCTCTCTGTTTTGTGTTTGACAAGCCTGATACAAGGCAAAGATAAATTTCCATGTTGCTTGCAGTAATGGACAATAAAGTTTTCTTGAATCTTGGAATCTTGTTTAAAGTCACAATGAAATGGCATTTTGAGAGCATCTTGCTTCTGTAATTGGATGTATTTCCAGTTAAAACAGGATGTTGGGGAGAGTTAAAAGTGGTAAAAATGATTAACCTGTAAATCAATTGGATAGCAGTATTTGTTAGGCAGAGAAACTGTTTGATATAAAAATACAAGAAAATAAAAAAATGCACACTTTTTGGCATGTATTATTAAATAGGTGTATATTCTTCTTATATTTCTTATTATACATGTATAGGTGGAGAAAAGTAATTTTAAAGAAACACTTAGACAGAGAAGACCCATATAGATTGATCAGATAGAGAAAAATGGACTAGCTCAGGTCAGTCAGACCAGACGGGCATCGGAAGGACCCCACCTAGTCATGGATGTGGTATAAAATAGTGTAAAATCGCCCTGGTGCTGCCTCTGTCTGCCTGTGGCTTGACACAGCACGGTCCATATGCCATCTGTCAATACCCCCTCACCCCTCCACTACTGTCCTCTACATGCATTATGAAGCCCAGTAATGAGGGGATTAACTGTTTGTAGGCTAGAGGATGAGAGATGGATATAAGGATGGATAGATAGATAGATAGATAGATAGATAGATAGATAGATAGATAGATAGATAGATAGATAGATGGATGTGCTGGTTGACAGAGCTTAGTGACAGCTGCAGGATGTGAGAGCAGGTGTGATGGAGGGGTGGAGGAGACACAGACTAATTTAGCCATACACTTGTGGTGCTAACGAGACCTCTCCTATGCACACACATACACACATATGACGTAGTCCCCATCATCTGTTCTCAACCCCTACCACCCTGTGTGTGTGTGTGTGTGTGTGTGTGTGTGTGTGTGTGTGAGTGTGCATGTGCGTGCCATATGGACACACCTAAAGACCTGTCAACTGAATGTAGACAAGGATAGCAACGTTGTATGAAGAATAAATCAACTTCTTTTGTTTTCTAGGAGATCACTGCCTTCTGTCTGCCTCTATCTTATGCCTTCCTCCTTCTTATACCACAATAAATGTTACTTATCAATACATATCAACTCTTATCAATACATATTCTGATTATAGGCTGTAATCCTTTTGTTGACCTGGTGTTTGTAGCAGTGGCAGACTTCTTTCTGTCATACAGGACAATTTTCATTGCATTTGAAAGGCGATTAAATGTAGATTTAAGAATGCGATGTGCTTCTCAAAATAAGCAGTGTGACAAAAAGTTAATTAAAAAAAATTAGTTATTAATTCTGCAAAAATGAATCATTGCTTCATGTATATTCAAGTAATCCTTTATATTCACAATTATGACAATACACAAGGTAGCAAAGCACTGAATAGTCCAAGCAGTCTTTGATACAGCCTAGCTCAGATGTCCCTTTCAATTATAATCATTCTGTTCAAAAATGAGCTGTTGTAAATTTTGTTTGTTATCATAACCACCTCTGACTAGCTTTCAGGTTGTGTTGTGTTCACCCATGACTTGGGAGCAAATGTTACTGCAGATAACTCACCAATCACAATCATTCTGTTCCCAGATCAAATAATCCTTATTTGTAACCAGAGAAAACAACTGAAAGCAAAGCTGTAACATGTAATAACTGTGTTTAGGTTTGTAGTTGTTTTGGGAAAGAACCATTTCTGTATAAGAACAAACACAATTTTATTACTTTCTCATTATAACCGGAGATGTGATTGAAGGGTTAACCAAATGTCTTTTAGCCACAAGCTTTTACCCCAGATTAGGATGCAAGCTATTTTGATCAACACCCAATGTTCCTGCCACAAAAGCAAGTACGGTGAGGAAATTGACCACTGTGTTGGCAAAATTGGCTATAATTGACTCGCTACTGCATCACTGCTTCTCTGCTTTTCCACCACCACATCATACTGTGTAATCACACTGTTAGACATCCAGATAGCCTTGCCAACACCTAATGCAAATCCCCACCCTTAAAGCTGTGAAACTGACATCAGGGTTTTCTGGCGAAATCCCCTCTGACTGTTTTTTTTTTCATGGGAACTTTAATAACCGTTATGAACGTAATGTTTTATTTTAAGGCAGCAGTATAGTATATTGGACTCAATGCAGTAAGTAAACAAGAAAATACTTTCTCTAAGCCAGATGATCATTGCTATCACTGTATCATTAATTTGATGAGACAGTAGCCTATGAACAAGGCGTACAATGAGCATGGTTGCAACACTATTCTACCAGGCTGTTTTTAACTTGCCAAGCATGATTCACACTTTCTTTGCCCTGTTTTCTCTCTTACAGCCAGCCATAACTGAATCTGTCCCTCATGGCAGGAAAGGGAGTTGGAACAGAAATGTGCATTCAAGATATGCCAAGATAGTGAGAAACTTTATATACAGCTCCAAGGTACCATACTATGAAAAAGCAATCTCCCCCTGACGATTTAAAGTTACCAGTCGTTGAAAGCTACTGCCAATAAGTCGCCAGATTTTCTGTAAAGGCACTAAAAACCCACTTCCCATTGTGATTGAGTTTTTACCTTACAGTCATTGGTTTTTACCAATGAGGCATGTCTCCTGTGTAGCACACTCTTGAATGAGCAATTAAACAAACATCAGTAAACTAACAAGCACAAGGCTGCGCACAGTATTGCTGTGTGACAGAGCACAAACAAATACAATAAATGAGCACAATAAAACGAAAATAAAACAAAAGGACTACACATAATATCCATATTCATTCTTTGCCAGTTCACAACGATCCAAGGCCGTACAATACATGCCAATGAGTTGTTGTCATTGTCTGAAGCCTGAGCTATGGAAATGAACCCATACTGAGCTGAGATGTGTGAGATGAGTGTGAAATCTGAGAGAGGAAACAGACAGACAGTAGCAGACTGAGCCCTGGGGCTCTGAGATCTCACTACACCACAAATGTAGAACAGGGAGAAAAAGGTGTTGCCGCAGACTACTCTATGTTACTGTGTGCAGTGTGTGTGTGTGTGTGTGTGTGAAGGGCTGGCTGTGGACGGCAGATGTCAGACCTCTCAGCCCAGCCCCCGCACAGCGACCACCTGTTGGGCCAAGGCCATCTGGAGGCTGGGCCTTCACTGCGGACTGATACTCCGAGGGTCTGACCCAGCATGCTGACCAATGATACTTGATCACACTGCATGACAGGCAACTTCCCGCCTGCCCAGTGCTCGTCTTTCTGTGTGTCTGTGTGTGTGTGTGTGTGTGTGTGTGTGTGTGTGTGTGTGTGTGTGTGTGTGTGTGTGTGTGTGCGATGTGTGTAGTGTGTACATTTCAGCACCTGGACAGTGGAGAATCTGGGTTGCTGCATACAGTATTCCCATACCCAGACCCCCCACCATACGCTGAGTATCAGTGGTCTATGTGGAGTTTCCCCCTCTCTCTCTCTCTCTCTCTCTCTCTCTCTTTCCAACATCTACAATGTACCCCATATACGTGCCAAGTGCACTGTGAAAACTCATAGTTTTTACTCTTTCTCTTCTCACGAGAGTGCAGTTTTGTAAACTCAAAACTTTCAGGAGTTATCTAGCTAGCCATGTAGCCGTTGGTCTTCGCTGTTATCAAAAATTACCATAACATAATAATATCGCACTTTGAGGAAGACCAGTATGTTTTAGAGCCATGTTTATTTCAGCTGGACTATAATGACAATAATATTTCAATAATAATAATGACAATACAGTATATATTTTTGTTAGACCAGCCATCCAGCTTTGGAGAAGGTAAAAGCTCTATTTTAGTTTTGAGAGTTCCAGCAATTGAGCTAAGCTAACTGTTCCCATTCCTTCAAACAGAGAGATAAAAAATGCATCCACGAGTTTGTTTGACTCTGAAAACTGAATAATCTCTTTAATGCTTCCATATAGAACTGTTTTATAATTACTCGAGACCATGCATGGGTAGCCTTGAAACCTTTAGATTGATCTGTGCACAACATGAAGTAATCATAAACAGCTTTCTATCAGAAATGTTTTGTCAGACGGAACCATCAAGCCTTCTCCTACAGGGATAAAATGGATTTTGTGATTCATAACCAGGTGCAGGCAGTCCTACATACACAAGACCTCTCTCCTCCTCTGACTCTCTGCCTCTCGATCTCTGTTTCTTTGTATACCTTTGAATTACTGGTCCATCTATGTCACTATATCTCTGTTTCACACAGTCCTAACACAGTATATTTGACCTGAACACAATATATTTTGTTTAACTTAAAAGATAATAAAACAAGTTTACCTCTATCCTGCATCTCTGTCATGAACGCAATGTTTGTTCTCTCTGAATCCAACACTTTATCTGAGCTGTGACATGTTTACACTTTACACTTTACAACACTTTAATATTAAAAATTACTCAAAGAGCTGTAATACAGCATTTGTGGCATAATTTTTCCTCTTTTGTAATTAGCTGAAATACCATGTAACCCAGAATTTTACTTAACATAATAATCCCCTTTTTATTTTACTGTGGCAATTCAATGGTAAAAACAATAACTTTATCTGTATTCTACATCAACACCATGTGCATTTTCTTTGCATGTATATTGCTGTAATTTCATATATCTGCTTTTGTCAGATTCCCATATCTCATTGTTACATACTGCATATACAGTATATTGACACTTATAATGGTATAATGGTTCCACCTATTTCATATTGCATACATGTTTTTTTTTGTAATTAAATGTTTTTTATTTTTAAATTTTTAAGTTTCCCTTTTAGGGAGTGAATGACATACATAGGAGCATACAAAATAGTACAGATTACATTACATTTTGCATATTTCATATTGCATACATGTTGATAATTTGACATTATATTTACATATACTTATATTGCATGTATTTAAAGTTTTACTGTATTTCTCATACCGTACATGCTGCACTCATTTCTTCTTTACCCCAATAAGTTATGCTGCTGTTACACACCCTAATAATGCTGTAACCCATGCTTTTCCCCCATACTTCCCATTCATACATACTTTTAATGTGTTTCTTGGTTACATATATTTATATAACCCCAATTTTCTACATTTGTGTTTATATATCTTTTTTGTATGTTTGATACAGTTTTTCCCTGCTGCATCCTAATACTATTTGCAGCTGCAGCAACCCAATTTCCCCATGGGGATAATAATTCAATTTTATCAAATCAGCTGATATTACCAGGCTTCTGTGGATTTGATCCAGTTACAATCCCTATCGGTCAAGAGGGCTTTTAATTTGACAGTCCTGCGGAGTAAGTTTGCACACCATTCACATCACTGTCAAAAATAAGATTTGAATGCATGTGCCAGAAAATTGCTATAAATCTGTTTTTCAGATGTTGACTGTTGTACAAACTAGATTTCAAGTGAAGCATTACTAAAATGCCGGTCATTAAGAACATATGCAGAAGGCTTCATTATGTGATCGCTCTGCACTTAAGTGATATTTTCATTTATGGCACGTGATCTTGCATCTTTTTTTATTTTCCCCTATCTATCCATACACAGCATATCAATCCCCCCTCAGATGCATGGTAATAGGACTAAACAATAAGGTTGAAAAAAGCTATAATACATCTGACAATACATCCCCTGCTCAGGCTGGCCATTACACAGCTGAAAAGGACGCTGAAAACTGGTGTTTATAGCAGTGCATAGGCTATACAGTACTATTATGCCTTACATCTCCCTAGGACACCGAGGTGAAACACACTGGCTGCGCAGTTACAATAATAAGGAACTCCATAATGACACTACTGACTTCTGCCATGACTTCCTGGTTTATTCACTATACCCACTGATTGTGTATGAAGGCGCCTGTGTGTCATAATCTTCACACACACCCACTTAAGTGTTAGAGCGTGTGCAAGCATATGGCTCTGTGTGTGTACCGCGCCTGCAAGTGTACTGTACATAGCTGTGTGTACGCGTGCGTGTGTGTGTGTGTGTCCAAGTGGTGTCTGTGTGTATGTGTGTGTGTGTGTGTGTGTACATTATCGCTTGTCTATTTCAGGGTCATATTTGATAAGCCCTTGAGTGATGTGGGGAGATGAAGTGACAGTTTGTCAGAAAGCGGGTCACGGGGCAGTCAGTGTGTAGGCGGCCCTCTGCGCCCGTCTACCGGGTATAATTAGGCACTCATTACCATATCAGTCAATTACCAACAACCATTCTGGCTGCTTTCTCTCAGGAATCTGCCCTTCTGGACACCAGCACCGAAGAAGGACAGATTTTTCCTGGGTGCAGAAGTAATTATTTTTCCTGTCTTTCTCCCTCCTTCCCCTTATTATGATTGCTACTGGTAAAACAATGGCGTAGGTTTTGTTGTGTTGTGTTGCTGCAGGCACCATCTGTGGTAGTGAGGGGGAGGCACAACAATACCCATCCATATGGTCAGGGCATCAGCAGTGGGCTATATCTGCTCATCAAGTCCTGTCATTGTCATCAGCCACTCTGCTCATACACTAGTCCATGTTCATCTGTCACATTTACACACAGACACACACACACACACACACACTGGACTGACACAGCAAGATATGGCCATATACTTATTTATGAGGCAAAGAGGAGGTTGGATGAGCAGCTGTCCTGTGGGAGCCGTGTAGCATATATAAATGTTCTTTAACAATATTTAGACATACTTTGCACAGAATTTGATACTGGATTCAAATATACTGCCCCATCAGGAGCCATGATGCTTTTTGCGGGTAATCATCTCATGGGAGGTTGGGAGGGATCGAAAAGAAAAAAAATGTCGGAACCTTTTTCATTTGTCTGGTACAGACACGAGGGCTGATTTTCATATCTTGTTATCAGTTTTCATCATGCACTAATGAAATAATTTGCCACCTCAACATC
Organism: Centroberyx affinis; assembly: GCF_046629955.1. NCBI lineage: Eukaryota > Metazoa > Chordata > Actinopteri > Beryciformes > Berycidae > Centroberyx > Centroberyx affinis. Next base: position 74,287 of record NW_027283544.1, on the reverse strand, counting down.
AATCCCACCCCGCAATCGTTGATTGGTGTTGGGGGCTTGGGGCTTTTTTAGACATACCCATCTGCTGTCTCGCACCTCCTAATCTGCAACATAACACACACGCACGCACGCACGCACACACACACACACACACACACACACACATGCACACATGCACACATACACAAAGTCGTTACTGGTCCCACCTTGCTGTCCCCATTCTCCAGTCATATCCTTTCTCATTGTTATCCATCAGGCTACTCATTTTACATTTGAGACATTCGAGTCTCACTTTACATTTGTGCATAACTAATGATGGGTAGACAGTAAAGATGATATAAATTGCATGACGCTCTCTTTATTTTTATTAATTTGTGCGTGCATGTGTGTGGACAGGCCGGCCTTAAGTGCCCAAATCCATGTAATTCCTCCAGGTGAGAAGTGGGAGTATGGGTCTGTTCAACAAGATAAAGAGGAGATGGAGAGGGCATGCAGAAAGAAAAAGGGTAAAAGGAAAAGAGAAAAGAAAATTACATAGGGAAAGTAAGTGTGGAGGGATGGTGCGATATGGGTTTTAGATGCAGCATATTCAAAGTAAGCATGTTTTATTGAAAGAGGACATGAGGACATGGACTTAAGGAAAAACAGATTACTTGTGACAGATCGAAAGAGATAGAAAGGTAGAGATAGAGAGAGAGCGGGAAGGAGGGTAAGGGAAGGACAAAGCTGAAGGCATGTGAAAGCTGAGATAACTGGTTATCCCTGCCTCATCTCAGTCTTCCTTTATCTTCCTCTGCCTCTCTCCATATCTTTCCCCATCTCTCAGTCTCACCAAATAATAGAAACCTTGAAACAAAGCCCAGTGTGACTGTGGTTTTTAATTGGCCTTCAGAATTCATAATTAAAACAGCGCCTTGACGTGCAGACAGCACACTGTCTGCCATTACTTGCAGATTGCTCTTGTATTTCACATATTACACTTTGTGCAAGAGAAAATTATAAATGTTGCATTTGCTCCACTCCCCACTAATATTGAGTGTGATTCTTCTGGAGCTTTGTCTGATTATACTAGCTTAGAATTGTTCATCCAAAAAGAAATCAAATAAATAAAAGTATAGTAAAAAAAAAAAATAGATAAATAATGCTGTGGTGGCAGGACCCCAAGAGAAGCCTAATAACTGGCAGAAACAACAAAAGGGTCTGGAATTTGAATGTCAATAATCAGCCTGTTATGAGGAAATCAAGAGAGCTTTATTAATCTGGCCTGTTTACTTTGGCTGGTTTGTGTTGCTGGAAGCAGGGAGGGCCGTATGGACAGGCAGATCACAGGGATTGGGATATTGTTTATAGGATCAGCTGAACAATAGGCAGGGGAGCTCTCCTCTCCTCCTTCCTCTCTTGCCTCAGGCAGTGTGGAAGACTGGCCTACCCACTTCTCCCTTTCCTTCTGTTTTTCCCTCCTACCAACTCACACTCCTCCTCAACTTGACCTCTCCTTTTCCTGCCTTTCACCCCCTGTTCCTTTCTTCTTGCCCCCCTCCAGTCTCCCCCTTCTCCTCTGTGGTCAGGGACAATTTCAGGGACTGCTGTCCTGATTGTTGTTCTAGACCAATCATCCCCTGGTCCTGTTTGCCCTCTGGTCACCTGGCCCCAGACCAGAGAAGAGGGGATTTCGGGCTGACAGTTGCCCCTGGCGAAGCGAAGACAGAGGGGGGACAAAGTGGGTGATGAGATGGGGGGTTTGTGCCTGCCTATCGGCCTCAGTCAGTTCCAGCCCTAGGAGACAGCTGGACTCCCTCTCACCTCCTGGTGTGGCCCTGGTTTTTGGGGGTCAGCCTGAGACCATAACCCCGTTACCACAGGCATAAGGACCGAATCCTTGGCCATGCAGCCTTGGGACTAAGGGCCTGGAACGAGAGTCAAGGCTATGGGCTTCAGCCAGGAAACAGCCCGAGATTTCATCCCTGCAACCAAAGCCAAATTATTGTTGGATGGAAAACATCCTGGGACTACAGCCCTATAGGTCTGTAGCCTATAACCAAACATTGGCATATTGTTGTTTACAATGGTGTGACAAAGGCAAACAAAAATGAATGAAATATATCATGAAAAAAATTAAAGGAATGTACATTTTTATTTTTTGTATTATTGCCAAGATTAAGTGTTAAATGTCAAGAAAAAAGGCAACAAAGAATGCCAAGGTAGAGGAAGAAAAAAGGAACACAAAACCACACAAACAAAACCCCATCAAACTTCTCTTTCTGATAGTATCTAACTTTCTTAGAGAGTGGCACACGTTGGCAGTTTTGCATCTCTAAATGTCTTACACATATTTCCTTTTTATCAAATTGCCTGAAAGGTGTAATTATTTCGGCCCCCTTGAAATATCCCTGGCGTGTTCGCTCGTGTTCGTGTGGCGCTCGGCACATATAATTTAATTTGAATTCATTACTCCCCCTCCTGTCAGTTAATATATTCATGACTTCCAATTCCCTCAGAGCTGTCCCACCACCTGGAGTGTCCTCCCTCATCTGTGTCACTCCTCCCCCTCCTCCTCCCCATCCTTCCTCCTCCTCACCCCTCCTGGCCCTGCAGGATCCCTGGGGGCCCATGAAGGGGTGTTAGGGCCGGGGTCACAGAGGCTGGGGGGCCCGCTGTCATTAGGCTGCAGTGGAATGTGTTAGCAGGGACCAGCTGGGACCAGCCAGCTCCGTCCTGGCCCTTTCTGCGCTGGTGCTGCTGGTGCCGGTGTGTGTGTGTCTGTGTGTGTGTGTGTGTGTGTGTGTGTGGTGGTGGGGTGGTGGGACTGGGGAATCGGTGGCACCTGCAAATAACAGTGCGATGCGATGGCAGAGGTGGGTTTTTCACACTGCTGAACTAAACATTGCTACTCTGTACATTGTTATCTTCTGTTTTTGTTCAGTCTTTGAACAGGTTCAAAGGGGAATAGCATAGTAGAGAACTGTGAGAGAGTGTTTTACGCTCAGTGTATTTCTGAGTTGCAGCTCGGATAGATCCGGGGTTCGGGTCCCCAAATGAAGATTTATATGAGATTTGATGTTTGAATTCAATAACAGGAGAAGCTTCACAACACCATCAACAGTCTCTGAATTGTTCGCAGTAAGGCTAAGTAAGAACTGCAGCATCGCACAGAGTGGAGTGTAATTGAATAGAAATCATGCAATGTGGCAGAGTGAAACACGTTATGGGTCTTGTTTGGGTGACATTGAGAAGTGCCATGTGTTTCATCTCCTCCTCCTCCTCCTACTCTTCTTCTTCCTCCTCTTTCTCCTCCTCTTTGTCCTCCTCCCCAGGAATAAGATGCATTATTAATCCTTTTTCCAAAATGTTACACCATTCAATAAAATGCTAACTGAGTAGTCCTGCTCCCTTGCAGTTTCATGGCGGAAAGGACTGAGCCCCCCAATTCCCCCCCCCCCCCTCTCTCTTTCTCTTTCATATTCTCTTTATCTTTCATGTTGCACCTTTGTACCAGGCTCTCGACCGACACTGACTGGAATATGTCCCTTCTGTGTGGTAAATATTTCATGGCAGGGAGCAGCTCTAAGTTTGATCGTTGCGGGGTGCTGGTGTAGGAGTTCAAAGGAGAACGGAGGGTCCCCTGACAGCCAGCCAGAACAGAGTGGAGGAGGAGAGACTGGGGTAAGAGACAGGAGGAGGGGGGCAGAGAGGCGGCGTGGGAGGAGAGGGGGAGGGGAGGAAGGAGGGAGGGAGGCTGAGGAGGAGGAATAGGCTTCAACTGTGTGCTCAGCTGAAGTTCAGCACCACCAATTTCCTGGACAGCTCCCTGGGTCTTTGACACAGTGGAAAACTTGGGGAAGTTGTGTTGGTTTTTGGTATATTTGAAAAACAATTTTTATATTGAGCAGAAAGACAGTGCAATGAGTGTGTGTGTGTGTGTGTGTGTGTGTGTGTGTGTGTGTGTGCATGTGAATGATTACCTAACTGAGAGAGAGTGAGAGTGAAAGTGCAGATACAGAAAAAAAGATTCTTCGTGCCAGTCATTAGAATTTGATGAACATGTGTGTAGGTGCGTGTTGTGCGTAATGGGCACCCATATGGGTATACGCACGCTCCTCTGGTTGTGTGCGTGCATGTGCGTGTGTGTATGTGTGTGTGTGTGTTGGACAGCGGAGAGGGGGGCTTCATTATTAATCAGGGCCCTTCCCTCAGTGTGAGAGCTGCTCACACTCCATGGCTTAATGACTGAAAATGAGCCGTAATTATGGGCTGTCAGTCCAGCCCCTGGCTCCCCCTCTGCTCCTCCATCTCAAGGGTCCATGTCCTCCCCTCTGCTGCTCCACGGCTGCACCACACCCAGGCTACCATCACTTACCATCATCACTTATCACATGCATGCACATACATCCAAGTTACTCCACCTATACTCCACTGACCTGATCTAAAATCTTCACAACTGAGCGGGATTGAACAGTAAGTAAATATCTGCCATCCAGATCAAGACTTCTGCTGAAATAGTGCGGCCTATCTGGTCATAAATGCCTTCTCATCACCCCACACACACCACCAGGGAGTGTAAGGAATGATCTGGCAACAGTTGACTGAGAGACAAGAGTTTTGAGCTACAATATGCCTCAGTTCTTCTTTGCAACATCTGAGAGAGAATGGGCCACAGTGTTACCCATAGATGAAAGATAGATGCATGATGGTTACCGCTGTTCAGTCTACCTCCTATTTTCCCCTTCATCCTTCCCTTCTCTGTCTCTCTGTCTCCCTCCCTCCCGCCCCTCCCTCCCTCCTGCTCTGTGCACTTAAGCTCATCGTTATGCGGCGTGTGGTTTGTCAGAGCTGATGATGAATTTGTTTATGAGTGGAGAGAGCTGATTTCCCCCGAGTGGTCTTTCTCTCTCTCTCTTTCTCTCACTCTCTTTCTCTCTCTCTCTTTCTCTCTGCATCAGTCCATCCAATCAAAGACAACCTCTCTCCCCTTCCCCCTCTAGTCTTTTTCACCCTGAAGGGTGCTTCACCCAGTCATCATCGCACCCTGCTGAGATCAGTGTGTAATTCCAGCCAATCCTGGAGTGGAGAGGGTCACTGACAATTGGATTGTACAAGAGACCATGGAGATACAACGGCAATCAGGATTTTCTTGTCACAATGTTTAGAGCGTGTGGGATTCAGCACACAACCCTGCTAGTTGAATCCCTCCAATCATGCACAGTAGTAGTGTTAAAGTCATCTTTTCAGCTGTTCCCTCCCACAACAGCGACTATGAGAGGGAGCGTATAGGTTTTACAATGAATGGACTGCAGGCTCCACACAGACACATGGACAAACAGCCATAGCCAAAGGAACACACGTTTAACGACAGAATCCAACAGTGCAGTGAAAGCTCACACACATGAGTAATGTGATGCTTGTTTAAGTCTTCAGCATCTCTTACAAGACGGCGAGTTTAAAAATGTAAGCATGTTGATGCTACCGACAATACAAACCATCTTGTCTGACAGGTCCCCCTCCTGGGCCTTTCAATATAAACATGCTGTTTGAAATCTGCTAGCATACACACATGCATGTATGTATGCAGGCGCACACACACACACACACACACACACACACACACACACACACACACACACACACTAATATCCCTGTTGGAGGTGGTGGAAGTGCCAGCTATTATCAATTAATCTTTGCTGTCTTTTTTCTCTTGCAGAGAGTGGTACCATATGGTTCTCTGTCAGCCACTGCTTTTAATTTACTCCTTGCGTCTGCTGTGAAACCAGACCAACAACTTATCTGGATTGCTGCTTTGATAGGCGGAGTACAGGGAGACGTGAAGGAGAGCTCTGCACTGTACACACAATATGCATAATACACACGTGTGTGCATGCACTAAATCATATATAGTATTAGTGTGCATGCATTAAATCATATTACCCCTCCTGTATGCATACGCTTAAAGACACCATACACAAGTCCATACACAGAAACATGACAATAGAGGATGGTGAATTTGAAGAATTTAGTTCCAAAATGAGATATTAAAATTACACCTCCCCCATATTGACTGCTGGCATGAAATCTTTACACACATTTTACGCGTCATCTTAAGGCAATTGCTTACAAGATAATTTATTTTTGAGGATGGAATTATTTATTTTTTCAAATATTGCCTGATTAATATCAGGTAGTAATTTATTTTCCAAAATATATATGTAGTGTTTTGGAGTGAAACCCTTCATTTGTACACAATGGAATTTTTATTTCCTTTGGTATTAAAATAAGGTGAAAGATTTGGAGGTCATTATTCTTTTGTTGTTACAGAGTTTTTGACTGCTGAAAAGAAAAACTAATTTCAATAGCATTTTGATTTTTAAAACTCAGCATGTGCCATGTCAGGGACAAAATCTTGAACTCGGTGTAGTAGTAGTAGTAGTATTTTGTAATACATTTTCCTTTTCCTCAAGTCTCATAAAAGTCTTAAGGAACCTGAAGACACAGACCTTATTATGTGTTACTAAGAAATAACATGAAATCAGGTTGAGTAGCTACAGTAACTAACAGCAGCAATAGGCTACAAGTTTACAAACTGCCTGATGGTGTAGTCGTAGCTGTATGCTTAACATATCTCAAAAAAGAAACAAAGACTGTATAAAATTGTAGCATATACAAGTTAAAATAAAAAAATTTAGGCAAGTTAAAATTTTTAATTCAAGTGTAACATTTCAGTGAACATCGCTCCCAAAAACAATTTGATAACATTCCTTGGTGGTCTTGACAACCAATTAAATTTGGCTTTGTGGTCTGTCTGTTGAAATTCACAGTTCTCCTCATTATCTCTGCTTGTTAGGATTGGTACAGCTAGCTGTGAATAGCTCAGGTTACATACTTCCAACTCTACTGGAGTGCCATACACTGCTAACACATCTATCAAGCACTGGTGAAACAGAGAGAGAGAGAGAGAGAGAGAGAGAGGGAGAGAGAGAGAGGGAGGGAGAGAGAGAGAGAGAGGTCAGAGCTTTCCTCCCTGCCCTGCTGTGTGTGGGTGTGAAAGGGGTAGGGGTGAAGATGGAGAGGTGTTGTGGAGGAGGGGTTAAGGACAGATGTATGTGTTGGGGGGGGGGGGGGTGAAGGTCTCAGGTGGAGAAGGAAATATGTGGGTTGGAGTGATGGTAGGATGAACGTGTGTGTGCGTATGTATGTGTGTGTGTGTGAGTGTGTGTGTGTACTCATGCGTGCACATGTGCATGAATGTGTGAGGCGTGGCATGCCTGTGTGTGATGGATGAGGTGTGCTCATGTGGTCTCTCACCACAGATATTATGGTCAAACACACAATCCATCAGTGTATATTGGACCAGAGGATTCCTACACTCTCATCAGTTCTCTGCACACTGAGAGCAGACATGTATTGTGTTTTCCATACACACTGTAAAAAAGTATAGAAGCTGTAATGTGTTGTAAAATGCTTCTGTGTGTCCTTACAAGACACGATACTCAATGCAGATATTTTAGTTTATGTTTTACATAGCTGATGCTCTTATCCGGAGAGACTTGCAATGAGTACAACAGTAGAATAAACTTAATTAGCTTAATAAGCTTACTATTGGCAAGCAGCCAATAGAGAGGGGCACCGTGGTCAAAGCCACAGCACCTTGATAATAGAATCAACAAAATATCCCTGTGACCCTGGAATGATCATGAGTGAGAAAAGTGCCAGGTAAAGGAATAAGAGATAATGAGAAAAGGAGAAAGAATAGATTTTTATTTATGTATTTTGCATCAAGACAGGGGCATATTAGAGCAAGAAAAGGAGGAAGATATCAGCGACAGGGATGTGATTCACTATTAGTAGTAGTAGTATCCAAATTGTGCAAGGTGAGTTTTACATTTTGAGGTGGATATTTCAGTTTGGCAGACAGACCAGAAAGAAAATGTAAGTAATGATTGGTTTATACTTTACTTTATATCTCATCTTCAAACAAGAAACAATAGATAGATACACACAGATATACAGTCATTTATTCATTTGTTTTGTGTTCACTATTTATATAGCACCATAGACAACAAGCAGAGTAGAAATTAGTAGAGTAGAAAGTACAAATTGACAAGTTTTCCATTAAGCTGTGCTGCAAAACAACACAAATTCAAAACATAAAATCAAGTTGAACTACCATTAAGAAATCACCAAAATCTCACCAAAATGGATTCATACATAAATGGAAATTTGGAAAGAAATTATGGATCAATTACATGCTATTTGTGACAATGTTATACTGCGGAGCAAGCAGCTGTTTAAAAGCCTTCCTCGCGTCATCACACTCACACATCTACATGATGTTATCCGCGTCGTTCTTACAAACACAGCCAGGTGTGAGCTCAGTATAGGCAGCCATGACAATGACTTCACGCAGAGACCTGTGAAAACCTGACAATATTGTGACACAGGAAGAGATACCCACACATTACACATCCACCATGGCAGCTGTGTCGGCAAAATTAGGTCTCAGGGAGTCACATGCAGACGGAGCGCTGCCTCTTATCTCAACCTGGAGACGCCGGGAATACATTCGCTGGGTGGGTCGCATGAATAAATGTTGTCAGGACCAAGCTGGGGTTCGACATGACAGTGAGATGGAGGGAAATATAACGTGTATTGCAGTACAAATGAAAGATAGAGTGACTGTGTATGTTGATATTGATACAATATGATGCACAACATCAGAGTGAATTCAGCATTCAGCATAACCTCCGGGGATCAGACCACTCCTCAGGGACAAAGCTGTGTGTGTGTGTGTGTGTGTGTGTGCGTGTGTGTGCGTGTGTGTGCGTGTGTGTGTGTGTGTGTGTGTGTGCGTATGTGTGTGTGTGTTTGGTTAGGTTTAGGCAAGTAGTGGTTATGGTTATGGTTAGGGTAAGTCTCCAGGAAATGAATGTAAGTCTATGTAAATACCCCAAAAGTGACATAAGTAAGACTGTGTGTGTGTGTGTGTGTGTGTGTGTGTGTGTGTGTGTGTGTGTAGGTGTGTGTGTGTGTGTGTGTGTGTGTGGGAGGCTTCCTGAGAGGAGCGTCAGGTGGTCCAGTAGACGATAAGGACGGTTTAATTCACTCAATGCTCAGCTTTCACTGTATCCACTTGATCCTGTGTGTGTGTGTGTGTGTGTGTGTATAAACCAGAAGAGACAGAGAGATAGAGATAGAGAGAGAAAGAGAAATTGATGGAAATTTTGTATATTGCAATCTGCAGACTAAGAGTAACAAAATTAATATTGATCTTTCAAACAGAATATACTGCTGAAAGAAAAAAAACATTCTGTAATCTCTGAGGTTTTGTTTTATTGTTTTTGTGTGTGATTGTTTTTGATTTGTTTTGTTCTGTTAAACTAGATCTGTGAATATTGTATAGATGTATAAACTTGCTTTTTTACCTTATGTACTTTCTATACTAATCGTTATTACAGTAATATCCAAAAGTGCTTTGGCAACATAAGTAGACTTACCAATGCTAATATTCTGAGAGAGAGAGAGAGAGAGAGAGAGAGAGAGAGAGGAGGGGGAGAGAGAGAGAGAGAGAGAGAGAGAGAGAGAGAGAGAGAGAGAGAGAGAGAGAGAGAGAGAGAGAACAAGGCAGGCAGCAGCTGTGTTGTTAGCAGTGAGCCAGTGAGTAGTGCTCAGGTGGTTGGTAGTGAAGGCTAATCATGGTGGGGTTGGCTCTGCCTAATGAGGGGATCACCATGATCCCGGACCCGGGACAGGGCACCCTGACCCTCGTCCCAGTCGCCTCCCAGCTCCAGGCTCCAGTTGTTGCTTGGCCCTGCTGGTACGGGCTGAACCTGAGCACGGCCCCTTCGTTAAGGAGAGCACATATACTCAGCAACATGTATTACTGACTGAGATGACCTTACCCAATTCATCTAATGAGAATCAGAAATTACAATTTTGGTGGCTCTGGCAGTGGAGATCTCAACCCTTCAGTTGTGATAGCTCGTTCTGTACGTTACAATACGGGTGTGTGACCGGGAAGTTTGTTGGTTCATTTCCCAGGACAGTCTGGAAAAAGCTTGGTGGGAGAAAAGGACAAGCTGAGAGTTGTTCTGACCATAAGCTCTATGCTTATTTTGAGGTTTGTTATATTTGTCATAGGTTTGTTATATTTGTCATATTTCTACTTTTTGTATTACTATCCTTACTTAGCTTTTTTTTTAGCTTCTTTTTATTTATTTCCTTTTTAATATAATTTTACAGAACAAATTATGTATTTTTTGTTTTGTGTGAAGCACATTTAATTGGCCTTTTTGCAAAAAAGTTTGCCTTGCCTTGCCTTTAAAGGATAAAACTGGTGGGTATTTTTCTTTTTAAGTTTGTGCCAATCCTCTAGGTCGCCCCTCTCCTTTACATTATTCCTGCTGGTGTCTGCACACAGTCAGCATAGCTGGAGATATCAGGGTTTGTTTTCCTACCTTCAGGAGAAGTCCACTGCTGCCATTCAATCTTATACAGTATGAAAAACAATGAGAAACAACACCTGAAAATTGCCTGAGCTACATAATCCATCACAGTAAATATGAAGCCTTTGTCAAGGTTCCTGCTTTATTGTTGTTTCATTTGAGTGTTTTCATATCAATGCGTGCATTACGTTACGCTCTGCTTACTGTCAGTCACCTGACATCCACAGGGAGAAATGAAAGTCTTCAGCAGGAAATAATCCCTCAAAACATCTCGCCGTACAAACTTTACTGTCACATCCATGTCTTTTTTATTTAGGTCTTTTGCTGCTGTCTCGTTAGCCGAGACAGCAGTTCATTTCAAGTCTGTATTTTGAAAACAATGAAAAATCAGCAACTGTTAAAAAACATAATTACATACGGCATGCATTGCAATGATTGGGGAAATGTAAACTAGATGTAGACAGTAGTAAACGGGCTATAGCTCTAAATGACGACAATGTCTTCCATGGATGAGTGTACAGTATGTTTATGTGTGTGTAATGCTCCCTCTCCCTGTATCAACTCCCCCAGGTTTCTATAGGAATGTTTTTCTCATAAAACTTGCCTGGTAAAATAAAAGCTAAAAAGAATGATAAAAAAAACAAACAGACAAACATTCAGACAAATAAACACTGCCAAGTTACAGGACCAAAATACAACCTGACATGTTTTAATTTATGCTGTCACTGAAAATCACAAGAGGAAATCAGAAAGAATCAGACAAATTAATTAATTATAACATACTATCTTTTGTTTAGACCCTTTCAACACTCACATATTCTCTGTGCAAGGTTTGATATCTAACCTTGTCGCTATTGCAGAAGCAGAGGTATTTTAGAGGAATGTAAGTGGCTTTCTAAAGCAGAGAGCCTTGGGGTGTAGGGAACTTCATCACACCATTCTGAGCATTCTCTTCCACTCAAAAATTTAGGCTTTATTCGCTATTCTGTGTATTCTGTTGTAATCAAAAAGATCAGACTTACCACAGAAAACATCTTGAGAGCAAGACAGCAAACTGCCTCCTGAAGGCAGGAATTAACAGGCTTTTGAACAGCAGTATAACACTGTTACAATAGTAACCAAAATACTTTTAGTTTATGCTGTAAACAAAGCTTGCTGAAATGGAAACAGAAATGCATTACCTATATAAATACATTACCATACATTATTCAGATAGACATTTGGCCAGGCGGTTCCCCCTGTTTATGACTGTATGCTCGGAAGGAACTGTTTCATAAAGGTGTATTGCTGATATTTGGTGATATATCATATTCCTGGGCAATATACAGATTAAAGGAAAAAATCACCCTCAGATACTCTTACACTGTTACACATGAATTTGTAATGTTCATTGTATTCCAGGATTTATTTTGAAGTGTTGTAATTTACTTGTTTGGTGTACCCATTTTTCCTCAACCTGCCTCGTCTATACTTCTACTTCAGTTAGTGATTTCCTACATTTCCCAGAATGCTTTCTGACAACCCCCTGAGAACGGGCGTGAAACTTGCTGATTTCAGTCAAATGTGGGCATATGGGCATATAAACATAGCTAGCTAGTCCAGTTTGTGAACATTGGGGCTTGTCTATGATTTTGGCCGCACCTGTTACTCAAAATGCAACACGTTGTGGCTGCATTGCATTCTGGTCTATTGAAGCATCTGTTAGTGGAGAAATTGGTATCTCTGCCTTTTCTATAATGGATTTCTCCCTGTATGATTTTTGAACGTCAGTGCAAATTGGTGAGTCTAGAAAGAAGCTCGATTCTGAGGGACTGACACCAAACATTGATGTTTAACCTTGATGTTTTAGATGACATTTTTATTGAACTTGTCAAACTCTACTGTAACTACACTGGAAATATCTGGACGAGATGTCACGTTATCTACGTTTAGCCAGTTATCCATGAGAATAAGAAAAGTTCACCGCCAGAATGGGTCCAGAAATGTTTTTTTTAACAGTGTTAAAGTGTTTAGGACTTCAACACACTCGCTTTACACTTTTTACCATGCATACAGTACATGCATATACTGTGAAGGACAGTGTATGTGTGCGTGTGTGTGTTTGTGTGTGAGAGAGAGAGAGAGAGTGATCTTGCTTACTCACATATTCACATTCATGTTCCAACCAAAGCATGTGGACCTCTCCTACAATACAGTTGCATGAACAAGGCCACAGTCATTGTGCCGCTCTGCTCTGCATTATGCTGATGACAGTCGGTTCCCCCTTTCCCCGTCGTTTGCTCTCTGCCCCGCTCTGCTCTTCTCCACCTCTGTCTACATTTACATCCTAACAGGCCTCTTTACATACAGTGCTAGTGACTCACAGCTTCAACTCCCTCTTCTCCTTTTCCCTCACACACACACAGACACACACACATGCATACGCATAGAATGTGGAGTTGTACAATAAGCCATTTAGCCACTGAGTCCCCAACATACTCGCACACTCAATATACCCATTCAATATGGCCTCTGGATAAGGGAGGCGCGAAATTCAATAACCCATTCACCACACACCTACCTACCTCAGGCCTTGGCACTTTGAATGCAAATTTATCAGTATGCAAACTACTGCCTCATATACAGTGTGAATTATATCTTTGATCAAACACATATAGCCTATTCTGAATAAAGATGACCCTGATGCTGCATTGCCGGATTTATCTTACCTGCTGAAGTAATACATTCAGCTTGTTTTGTATTGGCTGGGGCCGCTGGTCTTAAAATCAAATTAGCAAAACAAATCAACCATATGATGCACAGGCTTGCTGATAGTTTTTTTTTTCCCTTCGTTTTATTGGCATTTTTCCCTCCTTCCCTCCTTCCCTCCTTTCCTCCTGAAGTTGCAGCTTTCTCGCCACGAGGGTCCCTGTGGACCGGACCAGATGTTCCAGGCAGCACACTTCCCCACTCTCTGCCTCATGGAATATTCATGGGCAACCAGGCACCGCAGCACAGCACAGCACCGCGCCGCACAGACCAGAGACCACTTATTTATTTATTTCATCACCCTGCTGCCTGGCTGTCTAATGCACAACAACAGTTCAACATACAAAAGCATCTTCTCACCTTCCTGTTTCTCTCAGAGTCACTCACCACATCCTTTTTCCTCTCTGTTTTTTCTCCTCATTGGCATTGTTCCCCAGGATGCATATGCATGCCGTATTTCATATCTGTGGGCATTTTGTTGTCTCTGGATCTTTCCCTGTCTCGCCCCTCCTTTCTACCTTTTCTCCTGCCCTGCCCAATCTCTCTCTCTCTCTCCCTGTCTCTCTGTCTCTCTCTCTCCCTGTCTCTCTCTCTCTCTCTCTCTCTCCCTTCTCTTCAGTTTTATTAGGCAGATGGGTGGGGAGTGAATGGAGTGTTGAATAACTGATGTTTGTCTGTGAAGCCTAATGGTAGTGCTTAAATACAATGCCATTATTTACAACCCTGCCTAATGCATTGGGACACTTAAATTCTTTGTTTGGTGGTGATAATTGGGCTAAATGCTCTACAGTAATGCATCCTGTTGGGCTGTTAGTGGCATGTTTTCCATGATGGATCGGCTTGTTGTTTGGACAGAGGTTTGGAGGCCATTACTTCTCAGCAGACGCCCCAAGTAACATTTATGATTTGCCTCACTGGCCAAGTAATAGCACTCCAAATCCTGGCAGGAGGAAACTCGACAATGCACGGACATATTGTGCATAAGCTTCTACACCTCATTCACACCAATTCAGTCCAATCTAGTCAAAACCAACAAATCCTGTATTTATAAGGAAGTGGGGGTCAAAAACTGAAAGCGAGAGGAGGAGCGAAAGGAGGAGAAGCCTATTTTCGGTAGCAGTTGAAAGAGAAACCAACAGTGTGGGTACAAAAGGAGGCAGGGAGGCAGTGAGCCAGGCGGTACCTCTGCTCCACTTGACTGCGGTCCAAAACGACAGCTGACGGCTGCCGCGCAGACATCATGGACGAGCAGATGTGGCGGCAGCTTTCCAAGTGCAGCAACACTTCATCCCGCCTCTCTCGCTCTCTATTCCCCTCATCTTCTTCTCTGCCTTCAAGTAGATGCTCTGCCCGCCTGTCTGTCCATTTGTCTGCGAGGCTGTCTACCCATCTCTCTCTCTCTCTGTCTCTCTCTCTGTCTCTCTCTCTCTCTCTGTCTCTCGCTCTAAGTGTTTCCTTGCTGACTCAATTACACAGCTCTTTTCCTTGGACTTTCCCGTCCAGTGCATTTTGTGAATGAGGCAACAAGAGAATTCATGTGTTTTAAGAAATAAACTCTTTTGACATCAAACCGTTATTTAGTTCCAGAAACCGTTCCCTCTCCAGACTCCCAGCATGCACCTGTGTTAAAGAGGTTATTCAGCCTCTCCCAGCTGAGGCACAGCTGACTACTCTCTGGCCCACATCCGGCCCTATTCCAGCCCTCTTCCTATATAACTAATCAGATTCCTTCTACAGCACCAGCTAATTACAAACTAATACAATTATTACTCTTCATACATTGTGGGACTACAAGGTTGTGATCATTTTTAACGTTTGGCCAACATACTGGTGTAAATATTCTAAAGTGAATTGCACAATTCACGCTGCACTGAATGCCCCCTCTCTCCCTTACCATCTCGTACTTTCTTTTCTCACTCTCTGTCTCTGTGAGTGTGTGTATCTGTATCTACCATCTCTTCCCGGGTAAAGTGTATTCCGATCACTCTGTGTTTATGGCCTCCTCTGGCCCAGAAGATAGTAATCCCCATGCAGCAGCAGGGAAAGAAAAGCAGGGATCCTCAGTGGGATGAGTTTATCAGGAGTGTAGGTCAACTAGGCCAGTTAATAACGCTGTTATCTTGGAGGCACGGAGGGGGAGGATGGCGGGAGGGAAGGAGAGGGTAGGTGTGGGCTGAGAGAGGGAGGGAAGGAGGCAGAGAGAAAATATAAGTGAATAAGAGGAGAAGAAGGGGTGAGAGGGAGGGAGGGAGGTACAGTGGAGGGAGGACAAGAAGCGCAAGAGGGAATTAGCCCATGGTTCAAAAGGAGCTGTGCCCACAGAGAGAGAGCCCTGCTGGGTCTGCCAGGTGGCAGTTTGGAGGGCTGCGTGTATATATGTTTGTGTGTGTGTGTGTGTGTGTGTGTGTGTGTGCCTATGCCTCCTTGCGTGTGCATTGCACTGCAGTATGCAAAGGCAGGTCTGCCATATTCAATATTCCTGTCAGCCTGGACTTAGAATACCAAAACAACCTGTCTGGGAGTCTACAGATGCTCCTGCCCCTCCACACCCTCCCATCCACCTTTCCTCCTCCAGCTCCCCTGCTCTGTTTTCCCCCTTCGCTCTCCTCACACATATGGTCCACTGTCTCAACTGCTATTCCTCTGACAAAACTGATATTTGTTTCCAATGGGGATTTGAGTTTGAATAAAACATTTGTTTCGAGAGATAATTTCTTTCTGCCTATTGTTGTGTGATAAATAGTACTACAGCAGCATTTTGTCTAAGGTGACATAGATACCGTAAGAATCAGTCTCCATAGTTGCGCGGATGTTGCCTATTGTAACAGAAACAATTTAGACATTTTGATCTCTGTCAGTGCTGGTGAGCAGAGGAGAAAGACTGTCTGTTGCTGCAGGCACAACTTTGCAGAGATAAAAAGTAACAAGGATTCCACTCTCTTGTGTAAAAATGAAAAAAAAAAATATCTATCATTCTCTGAGATGTTATTTTAGGCACATATCTGCTCTGGATCTGAATGGAAAAAACCCAACATCGTAACATTTCTGTGGATTTCTCTTTCCTCCTCTCTCTCTCACATTTAGACAAACCTCATAAGATATGCTTGTAGTGTTGAGAAGAAGGCATGCTCCGCAGAACAAATGGTGTTAATTTGCCGCGCCTCTCTGAAGCTGCACATTAGAGAGAAGCCTTCAGGGAGAGAGGGAGGGAGGAGGAGATGTGGGGTCGGGGTGGGGGTGGGGGTGGGGGGGGGGTGGAGAGAGGATGGGGGGAGGAGGAGGCAGCAGCTGTGCTGGAATTAATGTCTGCATGCCAAATTAGAAACACCATGCATCTCCGTCAGAGATTCACAGAAAAAAAAAAAAAAAAAGGGAGGGGAAAGAGGGAAACAGAGAGAGGAGAGAGAGACAGAGAGAGAGAGAGACAGACAGACAAACAGACACACAAACATATAGAGAGACAGGAGATGTAGATAGATAGATAGATAGATAGATAGATAGATAGATAGATAGATAGATAGATAGATACTTACATACATATATACATACATACATACATATATGCATGAATACATACTGTACATTTATACATAAAAAGATAGATAGATCCCATAAGCAACCTTTAATCCTCTTTCATCACTTTGTCTCTCCACACAGTAACACTGTACCTGCAGCACATCCATCACACCATAGTCACACCTATGTGTTGTTTAGGTATGTGAATCACATGCCTCTGTGCTGGCTGGCCCATAGGGGAGAAGGGTATATGTGTATGTGTGTGTGTGTGTGTGTGTGTGTGTGTGCGTGTGTGTGCGTGCATGCATGTGCGCGTGTGCTGATGTGTCGTTGATGGAACACCCTCCCAGCAGCGGTGCAGGGCTGGTGGGGGCCACCGGTCCCAGTGGTGCCCCCTAGGGACAGAGCATGCATAGCATTAACAGGCAGGGGATCAATAATGAGAGTACAGGCTCTCTCTAATGATAGCTGCAGGCCACGGGGCCAGGGGCCTCAGGGTACCGAGCTGGCAGGACAGCCCTCATGAATACAGGATAAGACTGGAGGAAAACGTGTGTGTGTGTTGTGTGTGTGTGAGCGTGCATGTGTATGTGTGGGCGAATACGGGTGAGAAGCATGTCAGATGAAGGACACAGAGAGCAGATGGCTGGTTGGGGTTGTATGAACACCTCACCTCATCTCTCTCTCTCTGCCTCTGTGCGTCTTTCAGCCTGGACTTTTTCCACTGCAGCGCACCTCAATGTATTAGTCCTCCACTGCTCACTCAGTTCAACACCACACACACCTGAATCCTGCAATAAACACTGATATGGAGCATATTCAGTGGTTTTCTCAATGCTGAAAGACTGTTGTAAACACAACAATGTCACTGACAATCTCCCCCCTCCAAACGCACTTTAAGGTTCAGTGTTTACACCTTTGCACACGTGTGTATGCAGTGAACACACGTGGGCAGCCCCGCAAAATATGCCCAGATGTACGCCTGAGTAAAAACTTGGGTCTGTTTCATTGCAGGTGTACAGTCGGAGCTCTATTAGACAGAATTAGCATCATTGTCGTCCTCTTCACATGATTCCTCACAGACACACGCTGCAGCAGGTCACATAGCAGAGCAAACATATAGAGCAACAACGAGAACAACAACAACAACACGCTCATTAGCTCATTTTATTTTTTTTTTCTCTTTCTCTGCTGAGCTAAATTAACCATCCCATTTCTCTTCTTTGTGTGTCCTCCGCAGAAACAAAGCCATGTATCCCCCCCCCCCCCCTCCCTCCCTGCTTCCCCTCCCCTCCCCAGTCCCCACCCATCCTGTCATTGTAAAGTGTGCGTCTCCTGTCTGACCGTACAACACCCTCCCCCTCCCCCCTCCCCCACCCGCATCCCCACCTCACACCTCCCTCTCCAACCCCCAACCGTTGCCTTCCTACATTACCCGCCTCCCCCCCCCCTCCTCCCCGAGCACCCACCCACTCTCCCACCCTGCCTTCCCATCACCCCCCGGGAGGTGACATCTGCCGGGATGCGCTCGGCTGGCTCCAGATGCACCACCGCCTCTTCCACCACCGCCGCCGCCGCCACCCGAGCGAGTGAGCGAGCGAACGACACCCCGGCACTCATTTCAATTCCATCACCCTCTCCCAATCATCTCCCCTCTCCCCAGTGCAACATTAACGAGCCTCTTTCATTTGAATACGTAATTAGCCGCCCGAGCACTCTGCTTCACTAATTTTGAGACAAAAGGATGGAGGAGACGAGGGGGGTGGGTGGGGGTGGTGGAGGAGGGTGGGATGGGGGGGGGGCATGTGGGATGAGGAGGATGAGGCAAATAATGATAAAAAAAGGAAGGAGAAAAAAAACATTTGCATTCTAATTTGGAAGCGGAGAGGGGATTGAGTATTTTTTCCTATCGGGAATTTTTTTTTTCTTTGTCTTTGTCTCTTCTCGCTTGCACTAGCTTTTATTCCATCCTATCTGAGTTTGGGTCTTTACAGTTTATTGTAGTCTGCATACTGTTTCAAAGTATTTTAAGGTGACTGAATCACTGGGCTTCTGCCTCTTAGTGCAAGAATAGTGTGTGTGTGTGTGTGTGTGAGTGAGAATGTGTGCATGTGGTGTGAGCTATAGTGTGTTTGCACGCACGCACGTGCATGCGTGTGTGTGTGTTTTTATGTGTGTGTGTGTGTGTGTGTGCACGGGTGCGTGCAAATGTCTAAGTGACAATGTGTGCATGTGTGTGTGTGAGTGAATCCATCACCACCCCTAAGGGCATGCAGTGCTCCCAAGCCAAAATAAACCCCACTTACTCCTGCACAATAAATCATTCTTCTCAATGAGCTGAAGCCAGCTGAGACGCTGCTCTCACTACTTAGTACATTACAATATCATCTACATTCAATACACATTGCTCCCATTGCCCTCACTGTGGGTGATTTCAGCATGCTAGAAATTATGGCCTTGAGGCTTTTCCAGAGGACTGACAGCACACACAAACACTGACGAACATACATCAGCCCTGTATCATATTCCTGACTGACTTTGGAACATTCCCACAGTGAACTGGAGCTCCATTAGTCCCTCTGTATGTTTGTGTGAGTGTGTGTGTGTGAAAGAGAGGGAGACACACACACAGAGAGAGAGAGAGAGAGAGAGAGAGAGAGAGAGAGAGAGAAATAAATATGGAGATTGAAAGATAGAACGTGATGGGCAGAGATGGGGAAAAGGGAGAGGGAGATACACAGAGAGCCAGAGAAAAACAGTCGAAAAAAAACGGACAGTGGCTGACTTTGAGTCTGTGTGTTCGTATGTAGTCTGTGAGAGTGATGTCGTTTCACTTCCTTCCTGGTGCCGTGCCAGGCTTGGCCTCCTGTCAGCCATCGGGGAGCCAAATGACAGCTTTGATCCTATTAGGATCAGCGCCAAATCAACACTTTGCTCATTAAGGGCCTGCACGCGCCAGCTAACCAGGCGCCCGCCTTCCATATCGCTCCATAGCTAGCCGGCCATCTGATCCGTGCCAAGCAGCCATGCCGCCCTGCGAGCGCCAGACTCACCTGCCGTCACTCGGTGAACACAGTACCACGGGGTAAAAACTTTGCCTAGTCAGTGCTGAGTCGAGAATACCTGAGGAGCGCTGAGGAGAATACTGTCATTTAGAGTTATAGCCCATTTACTCCTGTCTACATCTACTTTACTTTTTCTATTTCCCCCATTCATTTTGCAATGCATACCGTATGCAATTAGGTTTTTGTAACATTTGCTCGTTTTCCAGCGTTTTAAAAAACAAACTTTACAGTGTCAAACATTGCTTGAAATGAACTGCTATCCTGGCTAACAAAGAAACCCAAAATAAAAAGACATGAATGTGACCATACCATTTCTCCCTGTGGATGTCAGGTGACTGACAGTAAGCAGAGCATAATATAATGCGCGTATTGATATGAAAACACTCAACTCGGGCCCAATGAATGAACTTTAAAACAGAAACTTTGACAAAACCAAATTAAGGCTTCATTTTTACTGTGATGGATTATCTAGCGTGGGCCATTTTCAGGTCTGTGGAAGTTGTTTTTTACACTGTACAAGAATAAATGACAGCTTCTTCTATAAGTAGGAACCAACCCAACCTCACTCTCACCCCCACCCATCAGGTCTCTCCTCTTTCCTATGTTCCACCACCCATACCTCACCATCCATCATAAGATGCCCCTATTCATACTTCAACCCGTAATTCACACCTTCCTCGTATCACCTCCACCAATCGCAGCTCACCCCTTTGCTACCTCACCCACAAGCACCTCATCTGCACCTATTTGCCGTAACATCACCTCCATCTCTCTTATCTATCCTAAGCCTAACTAAACCCCACCCACCGTTCTTCACCCTACACCGTTCTCACCCACTTACATAATATCTCACCACTACTCCACCTTCACATACTTTGCTTCACACTCTTGAATTGCACATTTTAATTGTTCTACTCTACTTAGCTCTTTGAACAATTGCATAATGATCACATATATGTGTGGATGCACTGCACACCCCATCCCCCACCCCACCTCCCCCCTTACACACACACACACACACACACACACACACACACACACACACACACACACGCTCCTCTAATGGAACGTTCCAGGTGACTGTGTCATTTTATTGACGTGTTATTGGTTATTGACAGGCTGGGGGTTGAGTCAAGGAGGTCAGAGCATAAGGTTCAGGTTGGGTGGACACACACACACACACACACACACACACACTGGGGAGCAGTCACACACACACACACACACACACACACAGACACAGGAGATAAAAGCTCAGCTCCATCTTATTTACTGCTTGACCCCAACCTTTGTCTCTCACCCCTGACCTCTACCTGGGGAATATACGTATGGATCCTCACTGGCTCACTGGCTTATTGAGCTGTGAACACTCCTGCCAAACCTCCTGGCACTTACACATGCGCACGTGCACACACAAGCCCACACATGCACCCACATGTGTGCATAATGCATACACACACAGACACGGCTCTGTGATACAGACATCTACTTTTAAGATAGATGTAAAGGAGTGGCTCAGGCTTGGGAAACTGCCACAGAAATGATTTACAATGACAAATTCTCTCCCCAGCAAACAAATAAA
The DNA here is from genome assembly GCF_046629955.1 of Centroberyx affinis. NCBI lineage: Eukaryota > Metazoa > Chordata > Actinopteri > Beryciformes > Berycidae > Centroberyx > Centroberyx affinis. The sequence goes on along the minus strand of NW_027283544.1, from coordinate 52,964 downwards.
TGTGCATGGGTAAAAAACGGCGATAAGTCCACAGTCAGTCCAGCAGATTCATTTGATATTGTTGGTGACATTTAGCGATAACAGACAGGGATGTGTTGATGCTCTTTTGTGATTCTGACTGTCACACAACAGACATTGTCACAATGCTCAAACAGATCAGAGATATGGCCATTTTCGGAAATACAAACAAATATATTTCCCATAGTGTTAATGCTGTATCAAAAGTACTAAAGCAGCTACATGTTAATATCATTGCCTGTTAGATTGTTTTTGTGTGTCCAAGAAAATAATAGAGCAAAACAAACAAACAAAATATATGCAGTATCTCCTTTGTACATTTTAATGTTAGTTTCTGGTTTCACAAATAATGATTTCTTTTGTTTATCAGAATATTATGTGGATCTGAGGATTCCCTGTGCCGTTACGAAAGGGTTAAGTCCGTTTCCAGTGTGTTGTCTGCTCCGCATCGATGTACATTATGTACTCCTCATTTGCATACTGCAGCGCGAGCTCAATTAAAATGAACTTTTAATTTCTTACAAGTAAATTAGTTTTGCATGTGATGCGTGCAAATGTCGGGATAATGGGTGCTTTTTAATGAGCTCACAAGCTGAGTGCACCCGATCAACTCCTGGGGTGGAGGGGAATGACGCAAGGGACACAGCACCCAGCCGCCCTACGTCGTCCTCACCCCCACCCATCAAGTCTCTCCCTTTTTTCCTATGTCCCACCAATTGTAGCACCTAACTCTACTTCAACCCTGCCTATTGACATTTTTTCACCCAGTGTGCCTCACCCTAACCCCACCCTCATATACTTTATCTCACACTCTGCCATCCATCTCTCCCCATCCTACAAACTTCCAAGATGAGGGGAGCAACACTAGCAGGGACGCAGCACCCATCCTGCATCGCTCCACCTCTCATTCCGCCTCGGCACGACTCTCATCCAGCCTCTACTCCCTCCCCGCGCCTTTCAACATCTCTCCACCCTCTCTCACCCGGTATTACCTTCCTCTCTTATCGTTGCATGCTCTTTCCCTCCCTCCAATCTGCTTCTCCCAAAGCCCTAATTCATTCTCCCCTCCTGCTGCTCCCCTCTGGGGTCCAGAGGTGGTCTTTGTGCACTGTGTGCTGCTGATGTCAGGGCTGCTGAACAGGTGCACAGACAGAAAGAGACCCGTTGTTGTGGCACGACGGCTGGGTAAACAAACACACCAGAGGTCCTTACCACTGTGGCACACACACACACACACACACACACACACATATGCATACAGACATTCACCAATCACATGCACACTCACAGACGTCTAACATCTCAGTTCAGAGGAGTAGGAGTGGTGAATAGTGTTTGAGATGGCTGGGGGACACGCAAAGCTGGATTATAATGATTAAGCAACACACACACACACACACACACACGCACCTGCAAGCACACACACCATTAGAGCTGAAAGTGTGTCACCACAGTGTGACACTGGCTCTGCTGCAGGTGCTCCCAGTATGAACCGCTATGGGCCAAGAAGCCGGTGAGGGATTATCTGAGAGCTGCTGCCCTCGCCACACACACACACGCACACACACACACACACACACGCACACACACACACACACACACACACACACACGCACACACACACACACACACGCACACACCCACACACACACACACACACGCACACACACGCACACACACACACAGACACACACACACACACACACGCAAAGTCTGTGTCCTGAGTCTGCCTCGCTGAAAGGTCTTTGGTCCCCCCCAACACTTTTACTGTTTCATTCCTTTCTCTATTTTCTCTCTCGCTCTCTGCACCTCTCCTTTGTTTTCCTCTCACCCCCTCTTTCAACCTCTTTCTCCCCCTCCTGCTTCTGCTAGTGTCTATTTTTCTCAGATTTTCTCTTTGTCTTACCAACATCCTCTCTCCAGGCCGCCCTCTGGCTCTCTCCCTCCCTCCTTCCCTCCGTCTCCATCTCTGTCTCCCTCTCCCTCTCCATCTCTTTCTTCATCCCTCCCAGCCCTTCTCCATATTTCCATTCTGCCCTTGCTCTCTCGCTCTCTCCATTCCTCCCTCCTCCATCGTGCAGCACAGCTGTGCAGAGGCAGATTAGTGTGTTAGTACCTGTGAGGCAGAGGCACGGCAAGCTGCATGCTAAAACCCAATCAGCTAATGTTGATAAAGGAGGCGGGGTACGGACATCTGTTCACACAAAACACCAAACTCATTTGAATCACAAGATGAAATGACTCACATCTGCTGAATTGGAAAATATCTTTTTGCCCTCCTTGTTTTAATTTGGGTGGAGGTGGGTAGACTCCAGATGCCAGGGTGACGTGTTGAGTGACAGGCCTTGAGGAGAACAGAGAAGGAGTGTGTCTGTGTGTGTTTGTATGTGTGTGTGTGTATGCGTCTGTACAAGTGTGTATTTTATCGCCATATGTGCTTGCTATATTTCTAAATGTAAAAATGTATGTTAGAGTCTGTATGCATTTATCTAGCTATACATTTTTGAGTGATGAACATGTTTCCATGTTGGGGAGTGTTATGTATATGTATGCAGTGTATGTGAGTGTGTGTGCATGTGTGTCTGTGTGTGTGTGTGTGCCAAAGTATAACCTGCAACCACATAACCGGTAGCAGGATCAAGTGGATACAGTGAAAGCTGAGCATTGAGTGAATTAAACCGTCCTTATCATCTACTGGACCACCTGACGCTCCTCTCAGGAACTCCGCCTCCCACACACACGCACACACACACACACACGCACACACACACACACACACACACACACACACACACACACACACACACACACACACACACACACACACACACGCACGCAAGCACATTCATGCATGCATGCACTAGCCCATATAACATATCCATATACCAATATAAAGATTCAGAAAGAAAGACAACCACAATCTCTTTCTCGTCTCTCTCTCTCTCTCTCTCTCTCTCTCTCTCTCTCTCTCTCTCTCTCTCTCTCTCTCGTCACTTAACCCTTTGACCTGATCACCACTTACTAGGCACCAAACATCCAATACAAGTGTTTAGAGGCCAGACGTTGATGGAACAGTCAAAAAGAGGAATCAGTAGGGATTCAGTGTCTTGCTCAAGGACACTTCAGCAGGGTGGATGCTTGCTGACAAGAGGGCTTGAACCCAGCTTGAAGGATGTTGGAGCCCATGAGGCCGCCCGCCACCCAAGTTTAACAAATATGCTTTTGGTCTGTGATTAACCTTCAGCCTCTGTTTTCATTTAGACATTTGCACATAGAAATGTTTTAGAAGTCCCATTTTTTACATGCTTCTTCTGTGTGGGAGCTGTGGGAATAGCCTCTGAAAGCTACATTAAAGACGTATTCAAATGAGATATAAATATTTCAAGGTGTTACTAGTATGTAGTTATTCTAAAATATCTATAAAAACATTCTTGTGATTTTTGCATTTGCATAGGCAGTATTCCCCTCAGCCACAAATATACGTGTGAAGTAGTCATAAGATTAGATTTAATGATGAGATTTGTTGTCACTTTTTACAGTTGATGTGTTGACACATTATGTTACATCGCTGACATGAATACATATTTCATAGCCATATTGCCATAAGATAGGCAGGGGCACAGTATGTCACAGATGAGTATGAAACATGAAATTCGGCAAAGATCTGTTATAACAAAACTGAAGAGTACCTTTTGAATTTGATAAAAAATTTCCTGCCTTGATTTGAGTCTGACTTTAATAAAACTAAAAGGAATGTAGTGACATTTACCACAACAGCTTGCTGTTTTGATGGTATTCCAGTAACATTTCTTTGTGTTGCATGAATGTTTTAGAAACTGAAAATGTTGGAACAGTTGTGTGAAATGTTTTCTTTAATATTTCCTTATCCTCTGAACAGTCTGACATGGTTCTGTGTGATGTGTGCAATGAGTCTGTGCTATTCAAGAAGAAATAATCTGTGAGTCGGTGGGTGTTTCACTGCAGTCGTAGCAGATGTTACAAAAAAATGTGTGTGCAGATGTTTTGAAAGCATTTCAAAGACATTTGTTCAGGGCGTTTTTATTGACACTGGATAGAACTAGATATTCTTTGGATGTTTAAATGTCATTTAAATGAAAAGCACACACACACACACATAAACACACACACACGCTAAAACAAGCATTGAATATCAGACAATTGCTCAAAACAAAACTGATGCATTTGTGCCTAATTCATTACTGAGAAATTTGCAGTGTCACTTTTGCTTTGTAAATACAGCAGCTTCCTTATTCCCTTTAAGCAATAACTGATAAGTAATGGTTTGAATGAATGTACTGGGCATGACTGATACAGGTTGTGTTGTAATTTAACCTTTACTTCGTCACAGAAACAAAGCAACACTTCAGCTTTTTTGGGTTCCGGTGTAAATGCCACATGGCCTTTAAAATATGTGAATATTTAGGAACTTGCCCTAAATCATGAAAATTATGTAAAAGTATGAGAAATGTTAAGTAGATGTATGATGAAGAAAATAAGGCCACATGTATAAAATATTCTCTTGCATCAGCTCCAAGTTCCAATGAGAAGCAAATGGATGAACTCAATGTTATTTAGTAGCTTTTTGTCAACAACGACATTGTTTCTATATTAGATTATGGGGATTATCAGTGCTACTACTTGCATCTACGCTTAATGTGGCTTAGTTTTTTATTCTGTTGCTTGAGGACTTGTGTGTTTGCTCATGCATTTTATTTGAATACATTCATCCTTGTGCACGTCTGTGTCTGTCCACTTTCTGATGGTCTGTTTATCTGTGCAGTTCCCTGTGCACACGCACATGCACATGCTTGAGGCATGCATATTTTCTTTGTACATGAATGGCGATTAGCACAGCTCTGCCAATCACTATAATTTACATTAAACTTGAAATTAATTTCACACTTTTTTTCTCTCTGTAATTATGTCAACAGCTGCTGTGAAACCAAGCTGCACACATGAATTTTAATAGCTGCTTTTTCTAAATCCCTCTGAACTTTGGAGAGAAAAACACAACATTATGGCAATATTTCTGTTATATGAACACAAAGATTTATGGGTGGGGGGGGGGGACTTGATCATTTAGTATCCTCTAATTCAGTCTCACAATACCACAGAAACTGAACTGAATTGAAATAGCATATTCTTCTTTTTTGTGTCATTTTGTGTCATTGCTCATGTCTGGTGGCACAGCAAATTTAAGATTAGTAATGATAAAGTGAAGGATGCTGCCATGATGCAGATATTCACCTACAGTGTTTTTTCCAGTTATTAAATTAAATTGTGAATCCATTGTGTGACAACCTAGCCTTAGCAATAACTGGAGACTTTTCAAAATAAGCCACACAGCATAAATACCAAATCATCCTCTATACAACATATCAATAACATTCCCTGTTGTCATTATGATCTCTGCAGAGAGAGCTATTAGAGCATTCACAACGCCTGGCGTCCTATCATAGATGATCGTGCAGCACCATGCAGAGAGAAAGGATGCAGTCTGCTGTCTGTGTCTGCTTCTCTCTTTATCTCCATGTCACCTCCTAACAAGTCTTTAAAGCCGGCACCTGCTAGGCTTGGTACTGCTGTGTCTTAACAAACCTGGCCTGAGCAGCCGCAGCCCTGCATGGGTCCACCTCCCTGCTGGGCCGGCCATTTGACTATTCACCACAGATAGAAATGTATCTGTGTTGTGGGTATGTATGTTTTTCTGTGCGGGAGAAAGAGAGAAGGAGAAAGAGAGAAAGGAGAAGACATTAAGAGATAGATAGATATAGAAAGAAAGAGAGAGAGTGAGAAAGACAGAATATAGAGGCAGGATCACAGGGTCAGGATTGAAGCGGTCTAGCTCTCATCTCCACGCAGCGGGGGCCCGGGACCAGCCGCCCTGCAATTACACAGCCATTCAGGACAGACACAGGGGAGGGAGGCCCCATCCCCCTTTACTCTCCCTCTCTGGCCCAGGCTCACACCCAGAGCCTGCAGCTTTATAGCACACAGCTTAAACCAAGCTCTCTCCAGAACCAACAATCAGCACACGGTAAGACAAATAGAAAATAACTTAGAAACACGTAGAGAGAAAGGCTGTATCATCAGCCGTGAAGCAGAGTGTGGGTGTGCGGAGAGAGTTGAGGCCTGCCTGTTGGCGGGGAGTCTGTAAATTTCACATCAAGTCTGGCATCTGAGATGATCTTTCCTCATCTCTCTCTCTCCCTTTCTTTCTCTGTCTGTCTCTCTCTGTCTCTCTGTCACACACACACACACACACACACATACTGAACCCCTGTTATTTCTTTATACATGTGTGTGGCTGGTGTGTTTGTGTCGTACGTGTGTTGTACGTGTGCAGAGGCAGAGGGATGTCGATGTGAGGTCAGTGATGAAATCAGCAGGTCTTCACAGCCGCCTGCCCCTCTTGAAGACTCAATCGTAACCAATCAGACAAAGGATCTATTGATTAGCAGGGTAAGAAAATGAGGCGCTGGCGGTGAGCCGTGTGCAGAGGGCCGCCTCACAGGAGCGAAGCCCAGGTGATAATGACTGTGGCCTGCTCTGCCCTCCCTCCTTGTCTCGCTTCATCACAATCACACTGGCCTTAAACATCTTCCCCCGGCCTCCTGCAGCTCGCTCTCTCTTTGTGTCTCAGATAGAAACACTCACATATATGCACACACGTCCCTCCAAATTAGTCACACTGACTTTCACAGAAATAAAGCATCACAAACAATGGCATTCTCCCTCCTTATAATCAGGTTGCTTGTTTTCTGACAAGAGAGCGATCATTACATCATGATAATGGCATTGTAGGCAAAAATCAATGGTATTCTATTTATATGAGTGACAATTAAACTCAAGTGAAGTGAACGACATGCAATATTTCATTGCTGAATTGGCTGAATATTAATATTATACTTGCTCTGTTTTTGCATCTTGCGTTTCTCAAAATTAAGACTACATTTCAAAATTTTGAAGATCAAGAAGGACAACAGCCAATAACAGCCCTTGATAACAGCCAATATGCATTCTGACAAGGTAAGCTACAATTAAATTGAAAATATGCAGTTAGAATAATTGGAATTAAGTTGTGTATTACTTGCTTGTAAAACAGTTCTTGTTTTGTACCATAAAGCAATCTCACATTGTGGCAATGCAATCCAGTAGATTTCCCACAAAATCCAACCTGGTGGCAGTTAAACGCTGCCAATCTTCTCAGTGATGTCTGCTTTATTTACAATATGGAAATTATAGCAATGCCACAAAATGAATGTGTTAATGTTAAAATGGTATACACAGCACCTTAATGGTTAAGCAAGCCCACAATGCCTCCTTTAAGCAGAGGTCCACATCCAACCTACAGTAAGTCAAGGATTAGAATAAAGTTATGAATTAACAGGCGTAAAGCTTGAAGATGTGACCAAGAACGCAATCTTCCATATCTCTAAAATGTAACACATAACCCTCAACATTGCTCTCCAAACTCTTGCAGCTGCTTTCCTGTTTTATACATAACACAAGTATTAAACATTAATCACACAATATAGTACAGCATTATTTATATTATCAGGCCTTTTCGGCTATTGTTCATATCATCAAACATCGCCGACACTACCAGAAAAGCACGGTCGGAAAAGCATTTGCTTGTATCTGTCATTGCATCTCAGATGAGTCTGCGTGGAAAAAAAAAATCAGAAAGACATGTTGAACTTATCAGGAGTTCTCCCTGCTCTCCCTCTGGAGTCCACCATTGGATTTAACCGAAAACTATTTAAAATTTGATGCAAGCAAGCATTACCTATTCTGTTTGTTGATGACACACAAAAAATGACTTGTACGAAGTTTAAGAATGGCATGAATCATGAATCATGATATTTTATTTTCAATTTGGGATCATTAACTAGACAGATAGAGAGAGAGACAGAGAGAGAGAGAGAAAGAGAGAGAGAGAGAAGGAGAGAGGGGGTTTGATTGCTGAATTCATTCTGCGTTCATTCGGCTGAATCCTTGGCTGCTGGCCTTTTCACTCCCACCTGTCTCCACTGTCAGTTTGTCCTTAACTCTGTCAGTGTGTGCATGTGTGTGTGTGTGTGTGTGTGTGTGTGTGTGTGTGTGCGTGTCCGTGTGTGTGTGTGTGTGTGTGTGTGTGTGTATGTGTGTATGTACATTGGTCTGTATGTCCATCTGTGAAACTCCATCCCCATCTGTCTATCTCAAGCCCTTTGGTTTTCCTGTGTGTACTGTGTGTGTGTGTGTGTGTGTGTGTGTGTGTGTGTGTGTGTGTGCGTGTGTGTGTGTGTGTGAGATGCCAGCCATACCTCCCCCCTCTTCTATTCTAGTCTCCCAGATGATGCTCAGCACAGTAACGGATCCTAAAGGTGTCAGCTTTTTGCTACAGACAATTAAACTCAGCTCTGGTCTCTGCACACCGTCCACTGCCAGAAAAAACACACACTAACACACCCCTGATTGCATTCACACACACACACACGCACATGCACACACACACACACACACACACACACACACACACACACACAGGATAGTGAATAGACATTGTAACCACAGGAGTGAGGTTCAAATACCACTCAACCTCACAGGGGAGGCTGGTGACCTTTACTACAGCGCAGCCTGTCCCTCTCCTCCCATCACTCTATAGCTCTTTCTCTCCATCCCTTCCCTCCCTCCTCACTCCCCCCTCCTCCCTTTCCCTTTCTCTTCTATCTCTCCTCTCATCCACGTACGCCTTATCAGACTTCCTCGCCCCTCTCTCCCTAGAGAGCTCTGTTCCTCCCTCAGCACCTTCCTCTGTTCCACCACTCCCCCCCATCGCTTCACATCTCCTTTTTATTCCTTGAGCCCCCCTGACAGCTAGGGCGAGTTTTCATCTGCCCATCAGTCATATCTGTCGCGGCCACTTTACACTTTCACTGCCCCCGTGTTGAGAAACAAACAAAACAAGCAGCAAACCAACAAATAACCGAACAGAATGTTGAGGCGGGAGATAACATGAGGAGGCATCCTTCAAAAGTAGGCAGTGGTGGACTGCAGCATAAAAGTGACTCAGAAGAACTGGATGCTAGCCTGCATCACATTGTAGAGAACCCCTCTCCTCCTGCAACACCTCCTTCACCCCCCGTTATTGGAGCAGGCAGTGGACGAAACCCTCGGAGTACAGCAGAGGAGGAAGAAGGAGTGGAGAATTATTTTGTCTTCAGTGTTGCCTTTTGTGTCACTTTGAAAGTTGAGAAGTTGCAGGTTTACTGTAATATGATGGGAGGAGCGGAGGGAGGGATTGTTAAAAAAATCTATAATGACATAATTATTGGTTAAGAGCTATCAGGACTGGGATCTCTTGGTTTCCTCACAACACCTGACCTGAGCCAGCGTTTTACAGTTTTTTTCAATTGCTAACAAGCATCGGTCAATACTGAAGCCACTTTTTCAAAACTCTTCATACAGTCTGCATTACCAACATGCATCTTGGCCAAACAGTTAATCTCAACTCCAAAACTCACTCAAACCACCAAAACACTTCATACATGTCTCATAATAAGCTCGTTCCACCATAACACTGGCAACAATTCTCACTCAAAAAGCATACACTGTCACTCATAACAACACCTTTTCACTTTATTGACTGTACTAAAGTATATGTAACAAGAATGAATCAGAAATGCAGCAATTTACTTCAATATCCACAAAAGTTGAAACAAAAAAAAAAAAAAATCCTGAAATTCCAGGGCTGCAATAATACAGTAATTACAAAAAAAAAAAACCCATCAACAAGATGTATAGTTTTGTCTGTTTGGTAACGAGACTAAAAGCTTTCAGCTGTGTTTGGAATTATTATTATTTTGTTTTGTTGTAAATATTATGCTAAGATTTTCTATATATGCTAAGATATTTCTATATATATACCATATTGAAATATGGTTACTGCAGAAATGATTGAAATTTGCCATCATTCTGTTTTGAATGTGTTTTTATCAGTTTTGAAAACAGTGTGTTAGCATTTGAAAAATGCTGCAAATATATAGTGTTTTGCAGGTGGTGGAGTATGAATGAGAAAAGAGTTAATGGATTTTGGAAAATGTGGTGAATGCATTGAATGCATTTTGTGTGAAAGCAATGAAAAATGATTCACAGTTTGGTCCACATAGACTATTTCGCTGACTGTGTGAAGAGTTTTGACAATGTGACTTCAGTTTTGACCAATGCATGTTAGCAATCGAAAAAAACTGTAATCGATGGGTCTGAGCTCTGCAAGCCACTAGCACTTGAGACTCTTATTTTATTTAATTGGACTTTGGTTATTATTGTGTGTTGCATATAGCAATGGTTATTATATTAGAGTACATCCATCTGATGGATCCTGTGTCTATCCTGAGCGCACGGACACAAAGCAACCTTGTTGATATGGCAATAAACATTTAAATCTTGAATCTTTTTCAACAGATTGTCTTCCAAGCTACTCTGTTCCTCATCCACCCACCAGCAAAACATTCACAGACACTTTCGTATCAGGATTTATTCACAGCTATGACACAATGGACAGCCCTTGAGAGCCGCTGAGGCCAAACGAGAAGAAGCGAGCAGAAGTCAGGCAGGCGCTTCCCCCGCGTGAATTCTCCTCAGACTGCCTCTCGAAAGACTTTCCTCCAAGCTCTCTCTCTCTCTCCCTCGTTTGCTCTCCCTCTCTCTTCCTCTCTCCGTTTGTAGACCTGTAACGCACTCTACTCATGAGCTGAAGGGGGGGGTGGGGGGGCAATGCAAGAGAGACAGAAAAGGCAGCGGGAGAGACAGAAAAAGAAAGAGCGAGAGAGGAAGACAGTGAGTGAGAGAGAGAGAGAAAGAGAGAGGGACGGGGTGCTCGGTGATGGAAGGGTGGTGGGGAGAAGAGGGTGCTGATAGCCGGGGAGGGTGAGCACCACCTGGTATTCCTTTACAACCAAGGAAAATGCCTAGAGAAATGATAATAAAATAGAGAGAAGTCGCAGAGCCTTCTGTTGCTGACAGGAGCTGTGTATGTGCCCTGCGAGAGGTGTGTGTATGTGTGAGTGTGTGTGTGTACAAGTGTGTGTATGTGTGTGTGTGATGAATAATTCATGGTTGTTCATTAAGGAGAGAAAGTGTGAGTGAGTGATTGTATGTGTGTGTCTGTGTGTGTGTGTGAGTGCTTGTGTGTGCATGTGTGTGTGTGTGTGTGTGTGTGTGTTTGTGCGCACCCTTCGTTGCTCTGCGCCACGTCGCCTGCCTTGTGGCTGCCATCTGGCTTCACGCCATTGGAGTGCCACCCTCCAAAGCCTTCGCTCCTGCAAACATGGCAGGAGAGGAGTGGAGAGGAGAGGAGAGGAGAGGAGCGGGGGAGGAGAGGAGGAGGTAGAGAGAGGGGAGCCTGGCTGGAGGGGGCAGCGTATATGGAGAGGAGAGGAGGGAAGGGGACAAGGCCTCAAGTGAACTTCTCCATTTCACTGATGTTATGTGACGTCCACAGTCTGGTCGGGAGAGATGTGCAGTTGGATGTGAAGGGTAATGACAAGCCATCACATATGATGCAAAGTGATGCGTCGCCATGTCAGTTAATGTAGATCTCCTTCTCCGGCTCTCTCTCTCTTCTTCCTCCCTCTCTTTTTTTTGCTTAGGCTTTGCCCCTATTTGCCCCTCTCGATATGAAAGCTTACTTTCCCTCCTGTATTCTACCTATCCAGGCAGAGCAGAGAATTGTTGGAAATGTGCGGGTGTGTGTCTGTTGTCGATGTAGCTACATAACCATAATACACTTGCATGAATATACATACACACACACATATACACACACACACATCCCCCCCCACCCCCCCCTCCATTCCCCCTGTGGTCCATCCAGCTGTTCGCTACCACAGGACCCTCCTCCTACTACTGACACATTGCCCTCTGCTCATGCACGTGGCAAGTGGCCATGACAGATGATTGAGTATTTGTAGGTGTGTACTGTATGTAAAGTGTGTGTATGTGTGTAATCAACACAAACAGCCGTGGTTCTGAGATAGTGTCCTAAATGGAGATGCCAGGTGTTTGTGTGTGTGTGTGTGTGTGTGTGTCTGTGCTTGTGTGTGTGTGTGTGTGTGTGTGTGTCCATCTGGAGGGGTCCTTCGGGTCACAGTAATCTGGCACAGCAATCTCCCACTGTAATCATCTCAGTGCTCAGCAGGTGGTCCGGCAGCAGGCTGGGGAGAAAAGTTTCGGCACATTTTCTCTCAGCCAGTTAAGGCCATTCCACTATACAGAGCTATGGATATGCATATACTGTGAACATAACACATGTAAGTACTGTTGCATTATACTGGTTACATTGTGAAACTGAACTTAGACTTACTGTGTGCGTGTTTGTGTAGAGGTGAAGGATTTAAATCAAAATCTTAACCAGTTTAAACAGAGTAAAAATGAATATCTAGACATAAAACAGTGGTGTGTTTTAATAATTGTCGTTTCACATTACTATCCTCATTGACACTGCTCTTCCCAGCGTTGCTGCACTTTGACACTTTCCCCACGGCTGGTCCACATGTGGAAGGTGTCACAGTGCCAAAGGGCCAAAGCTCGGCACACTTAGGAAGACCCACAGCGGGATCCGGCGCATGTAAGCGGGCACAACAGCATCACCATGGCGGGAGGTACCACAATGTGTTCTCACTACATCAGAAAACATATTTCCTGATAGCTGTTTTCCTCTGGGAAGAAAGAGCCTGATTCCCCTGTAATGGAAGGTGACAGATAACAGAGCAGAGAGGATGATGATATATATTCTACCCCAGGTTCCTTTTTCCTATTCGGCAGTAGGAGCCTTGGCTCGATAGCACAGCTATTTCAGGAGATCTAGGTCTTATCGTGCCACCACACACAGGGATAATGAACTTGTCCTACCCGAGTGTGTTATATACGTGTGTGTGTGTGTGTGTTCTGTTTTAACTCGAGAGGACAGCCTGTGTACGGTTACATGGTGATGAAGGGCGCTTGGTTATCTCTACCTGGCACTCTTATCACATCTGCACATGTGACACCTTTCAATAACCCTCAGTCCCCTCGTTTCTTCCTCCGAGAGAGAGAGAGAGAGAGAGAGAGAGAGAGAGATAGAAAGAAAAAGTGTGTGTGAGAGAGAGAGAGAGAGAGAGGAGGGGAGAGAGAGAGAAAGTGATTGGAGGAAAGTCTTCCAAGAGGCAGGGTCATTCTGAAAGACAGAGAGATAGAAGGAGAGGAAAAGAGCAAGAGAGGGGGAGAGGAGTAAGAGGGAGATATAAGGGCAGGAAGTCGGAGGGCTATAGCTATCAGGAGTGTGAATGGGCAGAGTGTAGAGCAGAGAGCCAGGCCTGTTGGCCAGTTTCCAGTGGGGATAGTGGGTGTCCCTGTGCCAGCTGGCAGCCTGTCTCTCCCATCTGTGGAGCCTAGGAGAGTGTGCAGTAATCTCCTGGAGACAGCGGCTCAGCCCAGGCCAGATTTAAAGGGATATGGCCAGCTGGCCAGGCATGGGCAGGTCTGTACCAGGGAGAGAGAGGAAGGGCAGGAGAAGGCCAAGGGGAAGGGAGGGGATGGGTGAGTGAGCTGTGATGGAGCAAGTCAGGTGTAATGTAGAGGATGATAGGCGAGCTGAGCATTGACGGTCAGGGGGCAAGAGAGGACAGTGGTATGAATGATTACTGTCCAGCTGCCAGCAGAGAAAGGAACTGGCTGAATGTAATGTCCATGCCTGGGACTGTGACAACTACAGTGGCTGGTGGCTGTGCAGTAGTGACTTACATGTACCTGTAACTTCACAAGTTTAAATCCTGGCTCATCTCATGCTGTTTCTCTCCACTGTTGCCTTTCTCAGTTCCTTGTGTGCTGTCCCAAAACTAATAACGTTAGAATAAAACAAACTGCAGTCCAAGCAGTTTGGTTACTTCTCGTCTATAAGCTATTGGTTTACCCCTCTGTCTGATTGCTGCAGATAGTAATCAGAGCCTGGCCGGCCTGCCTGCTCCAGCTCAAGGCCTGCACTGCAAAAAAAAAATATCCTTCTTAGCAAGTCACTTAATCCAGTATTAACTCTTAAAAATATTTTTAGTGGAAAAAAAATTGCCTATATGTGAGGTAATTCCACTAATTTCCAACTCAAATCAACGAGAATTTTCTTCAATCAAGTATAATTTTCTTGACTTACTAGTGGAGTGATCTGGCTTATTCTCATTACAGGAAATAACTGGAGTACTGGGCCAATCTCCCAATCTTTTTCAAAATTTTAAGACTGAATATGGCAGTCAATGACAGATGATGGATTTTTTGCAGTGTGGGAGTCAGGTGAGGGAAGGAGAATGTTAGGGGAGAGAAAGGGAGAGATCCAGGTTTACAGCTGGAGCCTGACCCAGGCACATGTTAACATGCAACTGTGTAAATACAACACACACACACACACACACACGCGCGCGCACGCACGCACGCACGCACGCACGCACGCACGCACGCACAAACCTATTGTAGTAATCACTCAAAAAGAGTAGCCATTCCTGCATATCCACGCACACTCATAGACATATATCTGGGCACAATAACATACACACATACATACATACATACATAGATGCATACACAGGTGTGTTCAAGATGAATACATACTACACACAAGCACACACACACACACACACACATACACACACACATGCACAAATCCAGAAACACACACAGACACACACCCCTGCAGCAATAGCAGAAGAATAAGGGAAGCCATGCAAATCCCCAGATGTGTAGGAAGACAGGGGAAAGATGAGGAAGAGAGGATTGGGAGGAGGGAGGGGAGGGCTTGGGGGGTGGGAGGGTAGGGTTAGGGGGGATCTGGGAGGAAGGGAAGAGGAAGAGAGGGGGTGCGGCGGGGTAGGCTGGGTGTTTACTACTGTTTAAAAGGCAGTGGGTGCTGTGTGCAGATTAATAAACAGGAGGTAATAGCAGAAGGACTCTATATTTATTTTTTATCTTAAATGGTGCTTGTTTGTCGGGCTGGATGAATATTGACTGTGAAATTGGGATCAGGGGCGACACATGCCAGTGCTCGGCCTTATCTCTGGGATGCAGGCAGGCCCGGGGCCGT
This sequence comes from Centroberyx affinis, assembly GCF_046629955.1. Taxonomy (NCBI): domain Eukaryota; kingdom Metazoa; phylum Chordata; class Actinopteri; order Beryciformes; family Berycidae; genus Centroberyx; species Centroberyx affinis. Next base: position 37,834 of record NW_027283544.1, on the reverse strand, counting down.
TATCGCCGTGCCACAGTGGCGTGCCGGCACTCCAGCGCTCTCAAAGCCGCCACATTCCCTTTGTATCTGCCTGGAGAAGCCTGTTTACCTTTCACTGGCTTGATATTCCTATTAGAGCCGCTGACTATTTACTCACTGCCTCCTCCTCCTCTCCCTCCACCGGGCACTGTGCTGTCTCTCATCTCTCTCTCTTTCTGTTTCGCTCTCTCTGTTTGGGTATGCCTATCTGACTCTCTTTCACTGTTTGTCTCTTTATATCTTCTTGTCCTGCCTCTGCTTCTGACCTTCACCCCATAACGTAAAGTTTGGGACATGGCTTTGCTTACCAAGGAGTAAATAGCTGTGAACTAGGGGAATACATTTATTGTGTACATATTGCGCACGTAATGAGAGGCAGATTAGCTTGATTCCACGCACAATACATATCAAAACACATGCTCTCATCATGCACTTAAGACACATACCCATCGCACAGAAGCATCTCCTGGGACAGATCTGGGTTCTGTCGTCCCGCCCCCGGCTCCCAGACTCAGGAGAGTCACCACAGAGCCTTTGTGATTCTCTGTCTGTGTCTCTCTGTCCAGCCATCACTGCATTCCTCTGCCTTTTGAACCATCACAGAGCAGAGGGAGGCTTGGGATAAGATGGACAAAGAAAGAGGGTGCTTCAGAGACGAAAGGATGAAGAGAAAGGAGATTCAAACACAACGAGATGTTGACAGATATAGTGAATTCTCTGAAAAAATGGTATCTATCTACAACCGTGGCCAAGATTTGCCCTTTAAGTAAAGTAGACTTTTGGAGTCTGCATTATCAGCAGTAAGATAGTTTGACTATACTGAGTTTGAAGTAGTAGTTGATGGTTTTGGTATTGTTATTAAGGATTGTGATATGTAGAGCAGTCAGTGTATACAGACTGGGGAATCTGAGATGCTAGAACTTGCTGTATTATCTTCTTTTGGCGTCATGGGCCTAATTCAATTTAAACACCTGTGCTGGGAGATGCCCATTTAATAATGTCAAACTGCCTAGCTTATGCCACCCCATAGGTTTATACCTGAGAGCACTGGGAAACATAAACTTCATGGAAAAGCAGTTTAACAATCAGGTGTAACATAAGGCAATAAAGAATTTAAAGGAATTTATATTACAACCAAAAAGCGGCAGATGCGGTGCAAGACCCAAAGGAAGGATTCCTTTGAACAAGATGCTCTCTCTCCAACTTAGAGTTCAAAGCACCTTGCCATCACTGGACATCAGTGGACACTATAACTTCTGACTGCATCACATCCTGCAGGCAGCTGCAACTAAAACAGAAAACAATGGGGTTTACATGGCATCTATTGGCCAGTTGATCAATCAGTTAAAAGTGAGTAGTATCCCTGTATGCAGCCAATTCAGGAAATTGGCACACCAATGAGTGTAATGCCAGTGACATAAATTAACTGTGCTTTTCCTCTGTGATATTCAAGCAAGGTTTCACTCACCCTGGGTCATGGTTTAATGGATAGTTACATCAGCTCCAGTGTAATGGCAATTGCGAACAGTGACCTCTCCTCTCCCCTCCTCTCCTCTCCTCTCCTCTGCATCTCCTAAGGGAAGGGCACTCAGATTCCTCCAGTGATGACTGCCTCTTTTCTGACTGCCAGCTTCATGCCGTTTTTTTTTTTTTTGTTTGTTTGTTTTATCTGTCTCCTCCATACAGGGCACGCTCAGGGGCTCGGGGCGCACCGTGCGGCATGCCATGCCACGCGGTGGGATAAGGAGCAAACAAATACACGGGCAGCGCTTAGCAACCCTGATCAGAGTGCCTGCCAGGGTCCTGATAAGCTGACAGGCAGAAGAGGAGAGAGAGAGAGTGAGAGAGAGAGAGAGAGAGAGAGAGAGAGACCGGGAGGAAGGGGTTGTATGTCTGCTGACATTGGAAAGCACCCTGACAGCGAGGGTCCTGATGGTCATGAGTCTCATAGCAGCCCCCGGGATATTTTCCTGAAAGCAATACACAGTTTACACTGAGTTTTTGGGAGATTGGCCCGTTGGTCAACTTACCTGTGAAGTGATGAAAACATACACACCAAAATCATCCTTGTGTCTCCGACATACAATGACCCAAGGTAGTGTATGCTAAGTGTTGGCATGGAGCACCTGAGAGAAGACCCTAGGGCCAATCTGCCAAATACTCAGTGTAAGCAGTGCATTGCTATTCTATTCCTTTAAACCTCTTACATTGCAGTAAATTTAAAGTTACATAATATTCTTCACTTTTTCTACATCATGCAGTCCCACAAAATGTTGTGAAATGACCACAAACACTGATATGCAGATTACATGTTGTGGACACACACGACTGATGTGAAGATTACAATCCTCCACTGCAAACTGGATTATGTAACAATAGCACAAATTGGACACATCATAACCCTAAGAAGAACAACTTCAGTTAGTTTTAAGGTTTGGATATAATAAGGAATAAAAAAAACTTTCGCTGAAAACTTCACTCCCAGTAGAAAACTTCTATGCAAGAGTTGGGAGTTGAGCTTGGGTCGCCAGAGTTGAAGGCAGATCTACACGCCCATCCACAGCCCCGTCCTCCACACTTTTACTTTCAGCACAGTATTTCAATGTCAAACTACTGCCTGAACTGCACGTTATATGCATTTTAAGACATTGTGCTCAATTCACAAAAATTCATGAGATCAGGTTGGTCTCTTACCCACACAGTCTATACTCCTTCTTCGCCTTTTCCATGTAATTTAGACCCAGTTTCCTACCTTATACACCCTAAACCCAGAATGATAAGCATCATATAAGCATCCTACGGTGTATCCTCCTGGCATAGAACAGGATACGTGTATCTCAATCAAAAGTGTATTTTCATCTGTCTGTGTATCTATCTGAACGTCTGCCTGTCTTTTGAAGGTTGGTCCATCCATCTGTCTGCTGATTAATACACACATCTGTCTGTCTATCCATCTGCCAGCATGTGGCGCCGGCTTGTGTGGCACAACTTGTGATCTTGTGATGGGCAGGCGAGCTGCTGGACCATTGTACAGTAGCAGAGAGAGAGAGAGAGAGAGAGAGAGAGAGAGAGAAGTATAATGAGGAGAGGGGGAGATGAAGAGAGAGAGAGTGAAAATAAGAGACAGAGAGAGAGAGAATAAACAGCATAGGATTGCCGCTGAACAGGTGGTACAGTATGTTTACCAGGCTTGGCCAAAGAGGACAGCCTGCCAACCTGCCAACACATCCCTGACACAGCAGACCACACACACACACACACACACACACACACACACACACACACACATACACACACAAACACCACACACACACACAGCTACTGTGCTTCAGCTACAGCTACACTCTGAGAAAAGAAATAGGACACACAGCTGACCTGTCATCTCTCTCTGACCCCTCACACGCACATGTACGCACACACACACACACACACACACACACACACACACACACACACCCCAGTACCAGATCGGTGGGAGTTATCACATAAATACAATTCAGATGTGTGTGTCAACTTGTTAGTCACAGAAGAGAATAGCAAAACTCACTATAAATTGTCTAAACTTTGTATTGTCCAACCAACCCCACCCATGGCTCTTAAGCAGGATAAACAAAGCATAAAAAGTATTTCCAAATACTATTTGACCCAGGTCTGTTTACAGATCAGAGCACCTTAATTGGTGCTGTCAGCCCCCGCTCGCTTCCAGGCTATCTATTTCAATACTGAGACAATAACAACATTATGGAGCTCAATAGCTCATATTCCTACGCGGCAATAATATCTAGATCTCTCCTCCTCTCAGTGCAAATCAATAGAGTGAGATGGCCTTTGGCTTCATTTTTCATCTTTAATATTGATTGCTGTTCTACTTTGGAGTGCACTGTCAGTCCAATTACAGAGAATTTAATTGATTTTTCCTCACAAGCTCGGTTAGATTGGATTGGTTTATGCAAAGCAGATCAAACAGAAGTACTCCCCCGACTCCCTTCTATGTGTAAAATACACCTGTAATGAGGACGAACACCATGACTCTTTCTCTACCCCCCCCCCCCCCCCCCCCCCCCCCCCGCCTCTCGACACAGTGACGCACACACACACCCATGTAAACACATACTGTACACACACACACAATTACACGTAATACCATCTACAGTACTTATTATGTATAAGAAAGCATTTTGATGATACCAAAAATGTAATTATCCTCTTCAGTAGTAAATGGGTATATTGTAAATGCTAGCCGATTTTGGGCTCACTACAGCCTGGTATCAAACCATCCACTGTTGTATTTTTCCCCCAGAGAGAGTTGAAACTTGGGCAAAGAGTTGATAATTCATACAATTATGTCTGATGAATAAAGCAGGTGTCTCTTTATTTGAAAATTCTACAATGACCTTTACAGGGAGCCTCCTCTCATGAAATATACATGACCCTGAACACAATATGTCAGACAGGAGACAAGGCTAATTAGCTGCAGGTAAATTCTGAAGGCCTCTCTCTCTTTCTCTCTCTCTCCCTCTCCCTCTCTCTCAGTCACACAGACCCACACACACACATACATACACACACACACACGCACACACGCACACACACACGTCGGTCAAAGCACTGGGTTCTTCTGGGCCAGGTGACACTGTCTCACCGGGCTGGGAATGCTGACTACACCACATACTATAACCATTATCGGGGCTAGTCCCAATTTTATACTACCACCATGAGAACAATTGTTAGCAAAGTCAACTTTTGCCATTTTGTGTGCCATCAGTAGTGGCACAACATGCATATAGTATTAATTTACTTCACTAATACTAATACAAATGCTGATAGACAAATAATGGGAGACTTCTACCATGGCCCCACTCCATTTCCCATACAGTATAATGATTATTTGCTGGAAGGCAGTAGGCTAATCTTTTATGTATGAGTCTTTAGGCATGTGTTGTTTGGTTGCCATAGAGAGGTGGAAATGTGTTGTGTTATAGCAGTCTATCGCTTGTCTCCTCACTTAAGTCTCTACTTTAACATTCCTGGAGGCCGGTATTAGAGCTAACACCCCTCCTCTTTGCACAGCGTGTGTGTGTGTGTGTGTGTGAGTGTGTGTGTGAGACAGAGATGGCACTCAGAGCGGCCTGTCTCTGTGTCTCTGGGTGCCCCCTCGCTGAGCTGTCATCACTCCCTGGCACTGGGTACACAGCACAGCTGCAGGGGAACCACTCTGCAGGGAACCTTCGTTTCCATCTGTCTCCAATTCACAGTGGCACCTATTTAGAGCAGCTCAGCGGCTGTGCATGCCACGAGCCACAAGAGAGAGGAGTGGGTCTGTGTAAGGGGTCAAGAGAGAGGGGCATCAATAGATCGGGGGTTGGGGTGGGGTTGAGGGTGGTGAGAGTGCCCGGTTACTTTTGATAGAGGCATAGTACAGCCATTATATATCGCTGTATCATGTCAATACAGATGTGCCAACGTGCATAATGCATTTTTCATTTCATTTACTGTAATGAGGTGATCTCATTGAACTCAAAATCTCTTTGAAAATATTCATAAAATGAACACAGAAAATCGACAATACAATTCATTCACACATTCCAGCGGTCAAACAGTCAGAAACATAGATTATAAAATATTATAAAATATTAAAAAATGTTACATTATACAAAGCAATTACAAAAATCGTTGGCAATGTGAGATATCACTTAAAATCAATGAGGATGAAAATAAATTCTAACGTCAAAGTGCTTTGCAGTTAATTTCATTTAGTTAATTTCATCAGAATTTATGTATGGAGTATTTAGTGTAAAACTAACCAGTGCATGCACTCTAGATGGTAATTTTGTGATTTTATTTGAAAAAGAAAATGTGTAAGTGTAAAATTACAGTAAAGGACCAAAAATTTACCTTGAAACATTATTGTTTACTTATACAATTTCTAAGAATGAATGAATGAACACTCTTGGAGGAATGTATTATGCTTTAGAAATATTACATACATCTATATTAATATACTGTATGTGTGTTTACATGTCAGAATTTGTGAAATAATCAAATCAATTTCCATATCAGTTTAATACCTCCATGGACATACAGTACATCAGCATCGGTATGTGTGTGCGCATGCTCGCTTGTGTGTGTGTGCATGTGTGTGTTTGTTTGTGTGTGTGTGAGTGCGCGTGTATGTCTCTGTGTACACTGCATATGCCTGAACTTGTGTCTGTGTGAGTGTGTGAAAGTGTGTGTGTGTGTGTGTGTGTGTGTAAGTATGAGAACACGCTTAATTTAGCAGGTGCGCTTTGACAGTTCTTGAATGAGCGCCAAGTCTGCTGTACGAAGGGTAAGAAAAAGGAGGCGCTCAATGTGCATCTGTGTGGAGCTCGGCTGTGACAGATGGGGACGGTTTAACTTATAGAGTTCTGTTAAGATCTGGAGGTTTTCTGACGCTGTCTGCGCCAAACAGGTGTGTATTCTAAACACACCACCAAGAGAAAAGGTGAACAAGCCTCCACTGACTTATTTGTCTGGCAGTGCTGTTTCCACCGGATAGGAGGAAGATGACAGTGTGTAGGTCTCATACTAGACTGGTCTTGTGTGTTATTTATTGTTTATTTGGATCCGCAATAGTTGCAGCTATTCTCTCCAGAGGGGATACTGGCATATACTGTTTTTTCTAATTCTTCCCGTTTCACTGTTTGCAAACGGAGAAGAATCCAGACAGCTCCAATTACTTCCAGATCTTTGCTTAAGTTTGCCATGAACTGCACACAGCAAAAGTTTTGGAAATACTGTCACTTCTGGGGATTGCAACATCATTTTATTTTGCACCACCCACAAAGCGATTTTGTAAACAAAACATAATGAAGGGTTTTAGCTTTATGTGTGGAAACAGCTGTCAAAACAGGGTCCAGGGTACAGGAAAATAATTCCAACGTGTTTCTGAGACAATTCAAATAGTTACGATGAATTTATCCATCAAATTTGCTTTATTTAGCAAAATCTTAAAGTGTTGCTTCCTCTTAAGCCTCTGCAATAAGAAGCATTTGTGAGGTTTTTAACACTGTAAAAAGTAAGCCTCCTAATAATTGTTAGATCTTCAAGCTAGCGGCTAACATTCCATAGATGTGTGTATTCTACGGTTTTCACTCCTTGTGAATGTAGCTACACAGTCAATGAACATTTCCGAGCAATCAGCTGAACTGCTTTTGAAGCAAGCCCCTCCAGAAGCTGCAAAGTTGCACGACCCTTGAGTATGTGATAGCTCAAAGTGCTGTGAGGACGGCTGTGGAGTTGAACAGTTCAGCCGGTTAGTGGCCAGGTGTCTGACAGGCGGACAGGACGCTTCACCATATGGCTGCTTCTCCCCACCAGCCGCCAGCCTTCCCAGCCACTGACTTTCACATGCTTTGCTACTGCTGTACAAGGTGAAAAGTTGCCTCTTGTCTCAACCCTGACCAACATGCTGAGAGAACTCTGTCTGCATGCATAAAGAAGAAAAACCTGTTTTCATTAACGTAAGGAAATGATACCGATATAACAGAAAGGCAATTAAGAACTTGAACTATACGCTAGAATACAAGAAAGCCGGATTTGACTCATTTCCTCCAGATTCCTGATACAGCAAAAAAAGTTGCAGATTGTTTTGCTGCTCTCCTGCATGCTGATTGGTGGTTTAAAGAGGTAATGAAGTCCTGGTGTGTCCTCCTGCTGGGTTTGTATTTGGCGAGGGGAGCCTGTGTGTCGCTGATAGAGGGATCTCTCTGACACGGCTACTCTGGCCTGCCGCATCTGGGAGCCAGGAGCGGCAGCCGCTGGGGGGAGATAAGGCAAGACTAGCCGCTCGCCTGTAACGCACGTTTTGCCCCCCTCTGCCCTGTTCTCCTCCCCCGCCCCTCTCCTCCCTCCACCCATCCCCCTGACCTTATCTCAGGGGAGAAGGCACCACTGGGTCGCTACTGTGATAGCACCTGCCAGAACCAGAGCTGGCCTCTGGTGATTATGGGGGAATCATTATCTCTCTCTCCCCAAAAACTCATTTTATACCTGCCAACATCTGAGGGGTGGGGGGCAAGGAGCAGAGGCTTCTATAACAGGTAACACAGGGAAAACTGTGTGTGTGTGTGTGTGTGTGTGTGTATGTGTGTGTGTGTGTGTGTGTGTGTGTGCGTGCGCGCGTGCGCATCTGGAGAGTGTGGTGGGGTACATGAGCAAAAGTGCAAATACCTACAGCAAAATATTCCTCTTCTTGCCTTGCTTTGCCTTTTTGCCGTGTCTGATTTGAATTTGATATAAATGTGATATGATAGAGAATATATTTGATGATGGCCCATGTTCATCTGTCCTCGCCCTACTATGCTTACATATAATCCCCCATGGGCAAAAGGATGATAGTTGAATATGATATTCAAGAGAACTGGACATCCACATATACTGCTGCATGCTCATCTACATAACCTAGATTCACAAGTGATTTCGGTGGAGATTAACCAGCTCTCCTAAGTCTGGATGTTACTTGAGAAAACGAACATGTTCTTCTGCTTGATGCCATGTTGGATATCACTGAATGATTTTGTATATTTAATCCTCAGTTTATCTGTAATATGTTGCACTTTTGATTCACTGTTAGTGAGATATACATAAATATGAACTGATAGAAGAACCGTTAAAGTCAGATGCATGAACAAATATAGATTGGAAATCCCGAAGATTGACATGTTTTGTTCAGGCCCGTATGCACAGAAAACACCTAAACTTTGTGTACTGTACATACTGTTGTTTTTACAGAGTTATTCATTCTCTCTCTCTCTCTCTCTCTCTCTCTCTCTCTCTCTCTCTCTCTCTCACCCCCATGACCAAAGAAACAAGTTTCTCTCACTTCCTCTCTGCTGATGACCATCTGTGTGTTGGTTTCAGTCAGACACGCAGCGCATCTGTGTGCTCACATCCCCTCTCACTTCTCTCATCAGCACACTACTTGCTCCAACCCAAATATGTGTGTGTGTGTGTGTGTGTGTGTGTGTGTGTGTGCATGTGCATGGCAGTGAAGTAAGAGTGCTGCTGTCATAGCAACACAGGGTACTGTGTCTGGGTTGGGGGTTAATGAGTCAGGGGGTCAGAGGTCAAGGAAGTAATGGCTACAACCTTGCTAGAATTTCACATGTGAACTCCTTTCAGTTGCCTTGTGAGGTTCATCTTGGCATCTTTGATTCAAATTGTGTTCCAGCATAATGCCTTTTCCTGAGACAGGCTTAGCCCTGTACACTCTTTTTCTCTATTTCTCTAATAGCTCTTACAAAAGTTGAAATGATCAAATGTATTCCAGTGCCCTCTCTCACTTATGAAACTCCTGTTTTGTTTTGTTTTGTTTTTTTGGTGTTGTTTTGTAGTAACCTCTAGCTTGAGGCATTTCATAAATGTGCTCCATTTTACCTATATTTTCTTAAGTTTCAAATGAGTCTTGTAGTAGATAAGAAACAAGATTTCTGACTGATTTGTGCGTCTACATGTCTATGAGGTGAGCTGATTGACAAATGGAAGAAAACGCAGTAGAAACAGTCTGGAGTTGGAGAAGCTGGTTTGATGTTAGTTAAGGGATGGAGGTGCCCTCCCAGTAAGAAGGATGAGGAAAGTGTCTCTGTGGCCACCTGGAAGGCTGCACAGAAGAACAGGGGCAGGTTGAGAAGCGAAGGAGAGTGTGAGTAGACAGTGCAGAAGAAGATAGAGTGAGTCCTGGGAAGGAGGGAAGGGGGAGTGTCTAGAGAAGGGAGGAGGGGGAAGAGGAGCTGCTGGCCGCAGACACAGCTGGTTCTGGCAGAGGAAGCCCAGACGCAGGCCCAGGTCCCGCTGCCTGCTGTCTGCTGCTATCACCCCAGCCAGCACTGCTGCTCGGCCTCCCCTGGGGCTACAGGACAGAAACACACACACACACACACACCCACACACGCACACACGCACACACACACACACACACACCACAAACTGTACCATACAAACACACTGCAGAGCTTTCCTCATGAGCTGCAGTGGTAGGGCAGTAGGAGGGTTCAGGCGAGAGCACAGCCCCTCAGCCAGAGCCACGAGGCAAGCTGACCTGCCCCTGACACACACACACACACACTCACACACACACATACCCTGCGTTACCTCACACACACTCTGCTGAAAGGAGAGAAGGGGACAGAGAGAGAGGAACAACGATAGCGAGAGTGAGAGTGAGAGAGCGAGAGAACGAGACGAAGGGAAAGGGAGAAAGAGAAGGAGATGTACACCCACGACGTGCCAAATAAGCCCGAAATAGACAGCAAGAAAGACCTATGCCTCAAGACAAAGAGCATTGGTCATGGCTATTAACATACACTCATGATGCGTGATTGCTATGGAGACATAAAGCAAAGGAGGATCCAGGAATAATACAACCAGGACCAAAGTCTTCGATGAGGAGGTGAAAGGAAGAAGAGGCAACCTCTGGCTGTTTCTCCTTTTCTTTTTCTATTAGGAAGCCATGTGCTGTAACTGCAGCTAACTCCTTGTTCCTATCATGGCAGTTCAGTGGTTCATACAATGATCTACCAGGGCCTCAAAGGCAAGCAGGCTAAAAAGGTATGAGGCAAAACAAGCTAAACAAGGACAGAATATGGAGAAGAAAGTCCAGCGTGGAAACCTTACAGGAATTTGCAGCTAATGTCGAGTTTATTGCCTTTTTTGTGTCTTTCTTTGCTACATTGCTTGGGTCCAGAAACCTACCAGTGTGCAGCATAGCACATTACACCTGCTGTGTGTCACCTGACCTCCAAGGACCTCACCTCTGCCTATCGGAAAGGTGTTAACAAAATTTCTGTAGTGGCATTTTGCAACTCGGAACATGTCTGCCGAAGTCCATTCAGAGCGGCAGAGGAAGGTCGACCTGAGCGCCGGGACTTCCCCTTCTCTTCCGTTCGCTCACCGTGTTCCCACGGTCACACTGATCAGCCACAGAGAGCTGAGGGATAAACGCAGCGCCCGCAGGCTCCAACCTGGCAACCTTGATCCAAACCTGGCAACCAGCAGCCACTACAGATGTAGCGAAGGTAGGAGCTCGTCCTCTTAAAGGGCCTGTTTTATGAAATCTTTTGGCAGTGTGTTACTGTGATGAGTGATTGTGAGTCGAGGGTCCCCCGCTGTCAGGTCTGCTCATTAAGTCGGAGTGATTGACGGATAATCAGTTTGTGTTGACTTAGCGCCACATGCTATAAGGGCAAGGTGAGGTTTCTTCATCTTGGTAGTGGGACAGTGATTGGGAGATTGAAGCTGGGGCTTCAAGGTTAGAATGACATCAATTATGACCACCTTAATGACTTTTCATCTCTGAAACGATGACATACAACATGATCTAAGGCTTGTTTCCCAGAGCATTCGTAGCCAGAAATGTATTTAGTGTTTCTTGCCAACCAACCTCGATTTTGTTTTCTTTCATATAAAAACAAACTCTCATTTTAGAGATTTAATTTCATCATTAAGATAAGATTGACCACCAAGACTGATTTTCCATGGCAACATCTGCTGAATGTGTGTTGTCAAGACACATAAACCTATCATTATTGCTAACAAGCTCAGTGGCGCACATTTGTCCTTTGGCACAGGAAGGGAAAGGGAAAGAGTTTTTTTTAGAGAATTGGGTGGGTTGGATGGGTGGGTGGGCTTCCTCTGGGCTTCCCCATACAGCTGCAGGGAGAAGACCTGCCTAGATTCAGGGGTTTCACTGTTCAGTTTCAACGTCTTTTACAATGTACATGGAGGTTATGAGGGTACATCAGGGTGAATGCATGAGGGACAACTTTAGGGAGCATTTTTCCAAAACATTGTGGGCAGATGAGGGATACTTGAAAGTCATCCAGGAAAGAAAGGCAAAGGAAAAAAAATGTAATTGATTCTTAAAGCACTGAAAACACTGAAGTAGTGCCTTTAGGTAAAAATAAAAACCTTCACTTAAATCAGCAAAGGGTTTGAGGAGAGAGAGATGCATTAAGAACCAGACATTAAAGGCCTAATTTTATAGACTCTAAATATGTAGAAATTGTGAGCCTGAGAGAGGACTAATACCCAACATAGTGAATTACCTGCGGCGCCTGCCGTCTCTTGGCAGTAATGAGCTTTGTGAACGTTTCAGCGATAAGGCCTCTATAATTAGGCTTAGTCATAAGCATCCCCCCTGTAATTCTGTGATAAAAACCCAGTAGAACTCTGGTGTTGGTGCTCCAACCCATTCGTCTCACAGACACAAACACACGCACACACACACACGCACACAAATACATGCACACGCTTACACACATTTGGCACGATGAGGAAATCAACCTGTGTCAGTGTGAACTGTAAACACAGCTCTTTGTCTCAAGTAGTTTACCTGATGTCTGTGTGTGTGTGTATAGTCCAGTGATATGTTCACACTGTATGGAGAAGCAGTGTTTGTGTGTGTGTGTGTGTGTGTGTGTGTGTGTGTGCGTGCGTGCGCGTGTGTAAGGCGTTGTGAGCTGCGGCATAGGCTTCCTGTGAGGGAGCAGATGTCGCAGAGCTCAGGCACAGCTGCGGCGGGCGATAACCGCGGTGGCAAGAATATGTCGGCACGCTGGCTCTTCTCCCTGGGTCTTATCAACCGCACACAGCATACAGACACACACACACACACACACACACACACACACTCATATACACACTCTCTACAATAAGGAACTGCCACCCAATACTAGCACACCCTCACAGCAGGCCCAAATAGAGGGAGGAAGGCAGAGGGAGAGATGGAGGGAGGAAGAAAAGGAGCAAGGACTAAATCAAGAGACTTTGAGGGAAAAG
>NW_027283544.1:7500-20000 GCF_046629955.1 Centroberyx affinis | reverse complement strand
TATATACTGTATATATAGTGATTAAACTGTTTTCAGCTCAGTTGTCAATGCTGGTGCAGAGAATAAAGAATCAGACAATAATCACTATAATATTCTTCTAATATTCCCATAGGGAATTAGGCTATAGTGTGTCTATGGCACTCAATAGTGAGTTTATATTGACATTATCATACTTTATGGTATTTTTTTTTTATCTCCTATGGTATCACTATAATATTCCTATAATATTCCTATAGAGACTTATAGTTTTTTTGTGATATAAATACAGTATCCTTCTGAAATCTATTATAGGATTCCTATAGTATAGCTGTCAGCTCTTGCTTCTGATGGTACCCGAGAGAGAGAGGAGACAGTGGGAGAGAGAGAGAGAGAGAGAGAGAGAGAGGGAGAGAGAGAGAGGTTAGGAGCTCCAGATGGTGTTTTAAACGCAGACAGAAGGCTACAGAGAGGATAGAGAGATAGAGAGAGAGAAAGAGAGAGAGAGAGAGGAGGAGGAGAGAACCGCGGTTACTGCGCAGTGGACCCGCCAGCTCGAGATCAATTAAGAGAAAATAAGACTGAAACCCAAATTATGAACTGAGGGGAAACCTAACCTTGAAATATGGTCGGTTGTTTTTTGGGGAAGTGAGTTCAACAACACCATCTGAAGCCAGTCGCTGGAGGATCGGCGCGTCGGAGGGGGACTGGATAGAGAAACGTGGTAGTAGTAGCCTATCCACACAGGCTGTAGACCAAGTCCGAGCATTTCTGCATTTTGAAAACAAAAGGGAGGCGAATTTATCTCATCGGATGTACAAGGACTTGTTCCTGACATCGCAGACTGTGGTTGGTGAGCGAAAGAAATGGTTTTAAAGTTGGCACAGGAGGAATAATAGACGCGCCGTGCAGACAAGAGGATCCGCATCTTAATTCGCGTTTTACGTGGGAGACGCGGGGATTTGTGGACTTACAATAAGAGAATAGTAACCTGTGATAGTTGTGTGTGCTTAAAAAGCGTCAGATAGGACGTTGTTACAGCTGAAACGCCAACTTTGGTTGTTTTTTGTCTTTCTGGGATGGTTAAAATGAGTAAGAGAGCGGATTTGGATGACTGGGACAAGTTGTGATTTTTCACATCAACATCAAGATATAAGCTGTTTGCTTTTTCATTATACAGACTAAACCAAAGACATCTATGTGCTTAAGGATCCAAGAGCTCTGGCTTTGATTTTTTTTTCTTCTTTTTTCGATACAACTGAGAAGAGAAATACCTCATAATTTATTGAACCTGGAAAGTCAAGATCCCCTTTTGAATTCCCAAAGGAAACTTAAACATTTTCTTTTGTGTTTGACTGTAGATGTGTGGCTTCTGCCTCCCTTTCCTCTCTTCCGATAAAATATTTCAAAAACAAAGAAAAGGAATAACACCTTGAGTAGTTTTCCGCACTAATTCCCAAGGCTTTATCCCTTTTTCCCCAAATAATGAGGATTGGGTTGTTATAAATCCTGTTTTAGAAACTATTTGGTGTGGATTATCACAGCTACAATTACCTCAGTTTGACCTCGACCTTCACCAAGTAAGTACACTGTTTCTATTTCTTGTGGCAGTATTCTTTGATGAACTGTTAGTGATCATTTTACCTGATAATGACTCGAGTGTATTGAAACAGACCGTGGGCATATTACATTTTATTTGTTATTGATGATAACGGTAGTTTAAATACAACAAATACACAATATAGGATGGATTTGGAATTAGTCCGCACATTTCTTATCATAAAATGCATTTCTTATAGACGACAAAGGCTTACTCTTTGATTAAATATCTCAAGTTGAAGCTCTCAGATTCTGGTCAACATGATGTTTACAGGTCTGAACGAAAGGTTAATGTTAGGGTGAAGGCTTTCATGAGCTAGTATCCTCTTCATTTACTTGCTTGTTGTAGACTATATTCTTTAAAACTATTTTTAGTACTTTGTCAATGACTCCACCTTCATCATTTGACATATCAAGCACCGACTCAGTTGGATCGTTTTAGGGCCAACTGTATGCCTTTTATTTATCTCAATGTAGGAATATTGATTTAAAATACCGTGCAAATGAAGTATTCCTCATTGCTTAGTTACTGCCTATGGTAGACATGTTATTGCCGATAGACAGACATGCAGGCTGTACTAGATATTAGCCTATACTAGTAATATCTGTCATTACCACGGCATATACATGCTTTATTTTTATTTAACTGTGTTGATGAGTGAGATAGAGAGATAGGGAGAGAGAGAGGGGGAGAGAGGGGAATGGGCAGCAGTAATGAATGAAGAATGACATTGTAAACCCCTAATTAGCTTAATCTGCTGTCATACAATAACAATAATAATATTATTAATAATACAATTAACAATAACAATAATAGTAGTGATAATATTAATCATTATAGCAACAACAATACCAATAATTATAATAATACGCTTAATATACCTTCTCTTATTTGATTGTTATTTTTCAGTATTGAAGTAAAGTAAGAGAGAGAGAGAGAGAGAGAGAGAGAGAGAGAGCCCACCTATGTTCGTGGGCTATGAGTTGTTTTCCCAAACAGTCAGCACTGCACATCAAAGTGATGCTGAGACAAAGTGTTGACACAAAATCTTTGGGCTACATGAACCTGGCGTCCACCTGGAGTGGATGAAGGTGATGGAGGCGGAGGGGTAAAGAAAGACGTTTACCCTGGACTGAACTGTATGGTGCCACAGAATAGACCTAATTGTCCCTTTTTCTATGCTGCTTTCTCCACCTTTTCTGTGGTGGTGCACAGCCGAGTGTCCTCTCTCTGGCCCTGACCTGCCCTGCTCTCTAAGTACAAGTGGCAGTTCTCTGCATTATTTTGCATATCTAATTCACGAATTGGCCCCCCCCAAAAAAGAAACTTGCATTGTAAGTGGACAGGAGTGTTTGTATTCAATAACTGCATCTACTTAGTGAAACCGTTCTGATGGAGACACTAAAGAGAGAAGAGTTAGAGGATGTATATAATGGAAATAGTGCTGCAACCAAATTACTTCAAACTAAACAAAACTGAAAAGTGAGTTAAAAGCCACTGTAGTCATAATGGATAATTGTGAACAAACGTAGGGCCTAACCTTGTGACTGGAAACACACTCCGCTGTGAACCAACAAGTCAAGCCAATACTTCTTCCCCCACTTGAACCGCCTCAGCAGTCCACTCTTCGCCTGTGAGTGCAACAGTAAAACACTGAGGCCATTTTCTCTACAGGACATGCCCTGTATAATTGGCCCTGGTAAAGATCATCTGAATAATTGAACAGCTGATAATAGTCTTGAACAATGGATGGGAGGTTGCAGAGGTGAAACCGCACTGCAGACACCCAGCCTCACCACACATTATACCTCCATCACCACCAGCTACAGCATCTCTGCCTCTCTCCCTCCCACGCTGACTGCCCCGCTGCTCAGCCCGGCCCGGCTGGCCGCCTGCTAAGGCAGATGTCCCCACTTCATCATTAAGTAGCTCTCTTAAAGGCAGGCCATTCATTATGACCCCAGCCTGCCAAGTGTTTATTCAATTCCTATCTACCACAGGCGCACGGATGGGATATGTCTTCCGTTTTATGTGCAGATGGAAAAAAAAAAAAAAATACCACAGGACTTAAAAAGAGAGAGACAGAGAGAACCTGTCTTCTTTTAAAGAGATAGATGGTGCATGCCAAAGCCACAGGCCAGCGGAGAGACATAAGAACAGTGTCTCCCCCTACCTCTTCTCCATCGAGAGGCAGATAAAAGCCTACTTTACTTCTCTTTGCTTCATGGTGGGTTTTTGCTTGTTTATGAGTCTGTGATTCATTGCTGTTATTTTAGGCGTGCCATGACTAATGCTTTCACATCAAGGTACCTTAGGTGTAATATTGTTTGTACCCCAGCACATACCAATGCTAAGTGGATACTGGATCAGTGAGCCATCTATCAGATGTTCGACAGCGTTCGGGCAGCAACTTGGAGACTGGCACTGTCCCATGTAGCCACAGTGGGGAGGTGAAGCTATCGATGTCTGTTGTCGTCTCAGCTTAACCCAGTCTATGTCAACTGGTAGAGGTGACAGAACTCTTCCCATACTGTGGCTTGCTGCTGCAGGAGTCAGGCAGCTTATGTGAGTGTGTTCAGTGTATGTGTGTGTGTGTGTGTGGGCTTGGTGTGTGTGGTAATTATTGTGATCTAACTGCGGGCAGTGCAGGTGAAACTGGCTGTCTCCTAATTAATGAGCGGAGCAGATGGCCTTGGGTGGGCGGGAGCCGCGAGCGCACAGCGAGCCGGTCAGGTGGTCAACACAACACAGGCACCTGGGCCGTCACAAACAAGGCAAGCCAAGTGGTTGACACAAGCCAAAGACATCAGCCCTGTGTGTGTGTGTGTGTGTGTGTGTGTAAGAAACAAAACAATACAGAGTGTTGCGTCCAATTGGTGACAGAATTCTTGTGGAAAAATCTGTAGAACATAGAATTTTACATGTGTGTTTTTAAGTGATACTTGCAGTGACACAGTTGTACAGTACGTGCTTAGCCTATTTGTGTGTGTGTGTGTGTGTGTGTGTGTGTGTGTGTGTGTGTGTGTGTGTGTGTGTGACTTACATCTAAAATCCCCACTGTCCTGCCGTCCTAAACTGAACTCTATGCATACACCAGATTAACCAGTCAACCTAATTCCTAATTCCCCACTAATACCATTGTACTATTACACAAACAGTGCACCAAACAAAGCCAGGCAAGGTGCTTTGTGTGTGTGCATGTACTGTATGTGTTCACATTTGTGTGTGTTTGCGTGTGCAAATGTGTGTGTCCACCCTGTTTGTTGTTGTGTGCGTGTCCCCAACTGTTTTTTTATTTATTTGTCACGCAGTAACAGGGCACTATCCTCTCAGATTAGCTGATCATAGGCAGCCAAAGAGAGCTTTGCCTCCAGGGTGAGGACATTAGCCTCCAATAGATAAAGACAGCTGCAAAATAAGAGGGAAAGTACCACTCTCTCTTTGGTTCATGTTGCAGCGAGCGAACGGCTAGAATGAAAACTGCAGCAGCCGAGGAAACCATAATCTTAGGTAATAGGAGTGCTGCTGTCTCCGCTACTGTGCGTGTGTGTGTGTGTGTGTGTGTGTGTGTGTGTGTGTGTGCGTGTGTGTGTGTGTGTGTGTGTGTGGGGGTTCATGAAAGAGACAGAGATGGCAGACCACTAGACTGGGATAGTGTTTAAAGAGGAGACAGTGAAGTACTGTAGAGGGTGAGAGAGGGTTGTATGACTTTATGTTAGCCCTTGACTGAAACAGTGTGTTCTCTGGTAGTTTCAGGTTGACGGTTCACTGGCGTCAATCTTATGTGGTACTGGATGTTTGCACTTACAGCACACTTACAGTATAATGTGTGCAGTGTGTAAATGTGCGTGTATGGGTGTGTAAATGCGGGGGCGAGTGAGTGACTTAATGAGTGACGGAGTGACTGGGCCAGTGCTAAATCTCTATGGTTTCACTGCTGTTTGTCCTAATAAACAGTGGGAAAGACCAGTGTGGCTCTGGCAGCTCCTCGCCTCCTCCTCTGTCCTCTGTGTTGGTCCGCGCTGCCCCGGTCTGTTCCACATGTGTTTGACATTACTGTGACACGGCTGCCCGGCCTCTCTGGGGAGAAGGAGAATGTCAGAGACTAGAACGGGAGAAAACGACCAGCTTCCCAACATCTGACGGAATGAGAAACACACTCGCTGGCTGGCTGGGTGACTGGCCTGCTGACGCCACAGCGTGGGAGCAGAGTGGAGGGTGGAGGCCAAGTAAAACCCCAAATGCGTGTGTGAAATATCACTCTCTATCTCACTCTCTCCATCTCTGTCTCTTTCTTCCTCGCTCTCCTCCCCACTCTCTTTCCTACATGCGCACATATCCACACAGACACGCCAGACACACAGACACACACATACACACCATTTAATCATGGTGAGATTCTTGTAAGACTGTTTTGCATCCAGTGGAAATATCAGTTGTCCTTTCTCCAGATTTCCATGCCTACAGCTGCTACACTTCAATTACCCTATCTGTGACAATCAAGTGTGAAAATTGACTGTTTGTGCCAGAGCATTTCTGGAAATTATTTATCAAATTGACTCTTTATTTTACTAAAATTATTTCAACATATATAGCACTGAAATGGCACCTCAGTTATTCAATTCAAAAGAGATTCATTTCAAATGCACGAAAAGGGTAATCATAAATGCAACTGCAAACAAATGTCACCATATCTATGATTACATTATGTGTGTCGTTGAATTGGTGACAGCTACAGCCAAACACTCCAGACACTGTGACTAACGTCGTTAAAATAAAAGCTCTTCCTCCTCCTCGCTTCCCTGTCTTTCGCCTATTTTTCCTTTTTCAGTCAACCTTTCCACCGATAACACCGACATGCTCTCCCTCCTCACCTTTTACTTCCTCACTTGTCCTCTGACCTTACGTTGACCCGCCGTCTCTTCCTCGTCCTTTTTCTCCCCTGCTCCACCTCCTCACCTCCCACCCTCTTCTACTTGGTGGGACCTCCCAGTAGGAAGTGTGTTCAGATCAGAGACAGACACAGGAAACAGCTGGGCTAATCTACAGTAGCACCGAGCGCTGTTTTAATCAAGCCCAGCGGACGGGCCGACAGGGCGAATGGGAAGTCCATATCGCCGCTGCTACCTGATAGAACGAGTCCCTCCCTTTCCTCCTGCACCCTCAGCGAGGCCTTTATCACAGGCGGGGAGAAAACAGACGCAAAAAGGGAACACAGACTGGAGTTATTAAGGCCTCCACTCAAAAGCAATCCTCTCCGGGCGTCTGGGGAGGTGCTGCTAGGGTGCAACGTGCAGGCAGGGATTGGGAAGGAAGGCAAGCTGTATGTGAGAGGATAGGCACGTCTCTCTCTCTCTCTCTCTCTCTCTCTCTCTTTCTGTCTCTCTTGTTCTCTCTCTCTCTGTCTCTGTGTACAGTATTTGTGAAATTAAAAAAGGCGTTATCTCCTGGAAACAGATCCAGTGCCACACAGATGGTTCCGTCTCTCTTCAAATGGGAGGCTGAGCCACTGAGTGCCGTTGTGTTACCAGTTAGTTCTGCAGACCTTAATCTCTGCTCCAGCCTTCCTTCCTCTCTCTCTCTCTCTCTCTCTCTCTCTCTCTCCACACACACACACACACACACACACGCACACACGCACACACGCACACACACACACAATACCCCCTCAGATGAAGGTGTTGCCCATTTAAAGTACTAACTTCACTAGGAGATGGACGTTTTAGTCTCCCAGAGGCATTTGAAGTGCAGAGAGAAGAAGGTTAGAGATTTCACTGATGTCATGTCAGAGTACTGTGGTAGCTTTGATGAGGGAGTTATCGTCTGGCCTGGCCTTTAAAGTCACCAGCACCCTCAGTGGGCGGGGTGGGGCGCTTTGTTTGATGGTACTGAGTAGAAGCTCCTCGATCTTTCAAGAATCACCTGAGAAAGAGAATGTCCCATCAGTTATGTGCTCACCTTTGTGGGTTCTTTAGCTTGTCCTTTAAAGACAGGTCTTGCATGCAGGACTTTACCTGCAGCTCTTTGTGGACATTAAAACACATGAATACAAAGACTCTCTAGACTTAGGCAATATATTTCAATTTTTTAAATTCTACTTTACAGGACCACCTTTGAAATACTGACATTGACACTGTGCGATCCCAGCTTTTTTGATGTTCTGGTCTGCACTCGGACCCAGGACCTCCTGATCACATTAACATTTCATCAGTAATTGAGTCAAACAGGGAGTTAGAGTAGATTATTTTTTTTATGTATGTCAGAGCCATGATGGTGGTAGACTTAGAATAGTATCTCTATGGCTTGCATACTATATTTTAATGAACTATTTACAACAGCATTTGTTTTTCATAGTGAAATTTGATCATATTTTAGTCTCTGAAACTATAAAAAAGCACGTTAGAGTAATTGAAAATAACTCCCTAGAAAACTAAATTACTAAAATAAAGCAAAAGGCAAGAAATGAACAGGGATCGAATGAACTGGCATCTGCTATTCAATCTTTGACTGTGAACATTCCAGAAAAACAAAAACAAAACATTCTGCTCAGAAACTTTGCTCCTCAAGAACCCTCTCTAAGATCTCTTTTATGCAGCATCATATGATCTAACTATGAATTTTAGCTTAATTTGTATAGGAAAAATTGAAAAATGGATGAATAGACATAAAGGATCTGGGTGTGAAATGATGGTGAGGAGTGGACAGATAAGAAGTGGTAAGAATTGCCTTACCTAAATGCAGTTTAGAGTCTTTGGACTAAGAATGAGAATGTACCTTGCAAAAAAAGAGTTTAAACGTCAGGTCAGTTGTCTTCCCACCTTCTTTCCACTTGAAATGGCCTTTATTACATTGACATATATTAACAGAATTTCTCAAAAACATTTCCATGACAAATTATGCCAGTGCAATAAAGGATTACACAGAGGAAACCTGCAAAGCATCAGATTTGGTAGTTACGGCTCAAAGTGTGACACCAAAAAATAATACGCAGGAGAACAATTCCTCCACAGTCGTCTCTGCTTGCCGTCAACTTACTTTGACTTTGACCACGACATGACAGCGGGTCATCTTAATTAGCCAATTAGCTCACATAATCAGCATGTTATTGGTACCGCACTCGCTCTCTTTTTTTCAGCCCATTCTCTCTGTTTTGGCGGCGGCGTCCTGTAGTCGGCTCGAGTCCCAGAGGAGTAGCTGGTATTTATTTCAGCAGCTTCCAGCATGAGCTGGCTGCAGGCTAAATGGAGAAACTGTCAAAGCTTCTGTCTAACCTGTCACGTGATCATACACCCCCCTGCCACATTCTGTATCCCAATAGTTTGTGTGCATGTGTCTATTTGCGTGTGTGCGTGTGCATGTGTGTGTGAAACCTATGGGGAACTGCAGGATAATACAGAACACCCTAACCATGCCTGGCTAATGTCAGGAGCTATTGTCGCTGTGCCCGCAGGCCAAATGAAGAGGTATGAGAGCGCTGGCAGGCTGGGGAGCAGTTCAGGCTACAGACGGGGTTGTCAGCACTGACAGCTCCACAGTGACAGAGCAGACGTTTAACACCGAATGAAATGAAATACATGACATCAAGCAGGAGAATGACTAATCTGCTGTTTGTTTTCCTATCTTGGCTGTAAGTGACAGCTCAGTGTCAGGTTTTTAACGCCGCACAAAGCATAAGAGTGAGAGACACAGAGAGAAAAATAGGCAGTCACAATTCACACATTTCATTTAGCAGACACGCACGCTTAGAGTCGGGGTTTATGTGGAGGAAGGAGGGAGATGCTGCAGTTGTTGTGGTGTGTGTGTGTGTGTGTGTGTGTGTGTGAATGTTGAGAGGGTCAAATCTAAGTCTTTTGTGCTCCATAAATCAGCAGGCAGCAGTGGTGACGTAAGAACAAACAGAGCTGCTCTCTGCTGCAGCTGGCTGGAAAGAGGGAGAAAAGGAAAGAGAGAGGAAGAGAGAGAGAGAGAGAGAGGGAGGGAGAGAGAGAGAGAGAGAGAGAGAGAGAGGGAGGGAGAGAGCAGGACAGCAGCTGTCAGGCCTCCATCGCACACCTGTCACACAGGAAGTGAACGCCGGCCACTGTTTCCTGGATACACCTCCTCAAACACTGCTCCTGGAAGAAATGGAGGGAGGGCATCTGCTAGATAAGGGAGGATGGGAGAGATAGACAGGCAGACGGACTGATAGATTGGTAGATCGATAGGCATTTACTGAGGATGAAGAATAAACACTATATGACAGCCAAATGAAGCCACGAAGGCGTAGGAAAACAAATACAGAATTTCTCATGCCTTTGTTGCCTTTCTCATGTCAACTGCCTTCTGGCTTTGTGTGTGTGTGTGTGTGTGTGTGTGTGTGTGTGTGTGTGTGTGTGTGTGTGTGTGTTTCTGCATTGCACACAGTTAAGAGGATGTTTGTGTTATTGCAGAGCTCTCTGACAAGCAGGTCACTGTGTGGAGACTCCAACCTAACTCTCCCACCAATACAGTAAGCACCACATACCCCAAAGTTAAGAGAGGGACATTCCCACGCTTGCTCCTCTCACCCGCCCCTCTAGCCCCAAACCCCCCCCCACTCCCGTGACCAATATGAACTAATCCAGATGCAGTGCGCGGCTCGCAGATGTACGCATAACTCTCTTTACATGGCCCCGCTCCTTTCTCTCCCCAGCTTTTTTTTTTTTCCCTCGTCTAAATCTCCTCTTTCCCAGTCTCTCTCATCACTCGGTTCGCAGTCAGACTCCCGTGCCCAGCAGACCCCAACAGGATGTGATGTCACTTGGTGCTCCAGTGCTGCTGATGAGGCAGCCGGAGCTGCTGTCTTCTGTCTCGCTTCTCCTCCCAGCCTCCTGAGTCGCCGTGTTGTGGCTGCTGTTGGTAGAAAACCTCCTCTTTGTTTGTCAGGTTTTTCAGGCTGGGTCCTCAGGAGGCCCCCCCTTGCCCTATTCCCAGGCTGCCCTTCATGCTGCCTGTATGCAATTAACAGAGTAATTAAAAGCCTGATGAGCTAATTGGTGCTGGGTGAGGCTGCAGGTGTTCGGATCGGGGAGCTTATTTATGTAAGTGCACTCATTGTGAACACCCTCCGACCGAGGGGGGGCAATTTTGCCACAGCTTTTTTTTTTCTTTTATTGCTATTTCAATATTATAGGTGTTTAGAGGGGCGGCGTGGTTATTGATTAAAGCAGTTGATGCTAAACAACTGAGGGAACGAAAGGGAGTAATTCCAAGTGATCCAAAGTGATTTGTTTATGCTTTTCATTTATACCATATATATATTATACACTGCATGGTAAGATGAATTATGTCATGTCTGATAGAGCCCTTTAACTGAGTTTGACTCTTGTCTGGAAAGGGTAAGACGAAAGTGACTCTGATCTGATGTTGTGACGTAGCAGCCTGAGGCTGAGCTCTCAGCTGGCAAAAATAGGCACATGGCTGACAGTAAAAGGAAAAGGGAGATGGAGATGAGAGGGAACAAAGGATAGCTATCATGCAGAGCAGAAGCTAAATCCCTTTCTCCCTTCATTTCTCTCTGCCTTTCTGTCTCACTCACCCTTTGCTTGACACGCTTGCACAGCCGCTTCCTCGTACAGCCCTGCGTCTCTCTTTCTTGTCTCCTACTTCCTCCCCATCCTTCTGCTCCCGCCTCTCTCTCTCTCTCTCTCTCTC
Source organism: Centroberyx affinis (assembly GCF_046629955.1). Classification (NCBI taxonomy): domain Eukaryota; kingdom Metazoa; phylum Chordata; class Actinopteri; order Beryciformes; family Berycidae; genus Centroberyx; species Centroberyx affinis. Next base: position 8,752 of record NW_027283544.1, on the reverse strand, counting down.
TCTCTCTCTCTCTCTCTCTCTCCCCTGCTCTCTCTGTGGCAGCTGTGCTGGTGATGGCTGTGTGCCCATGGTGCAAGCTGGCTGTGGGGTCCCAGGTGGCCCACATGACAGTTATTGATGTTCAGGTGTTCAACTCCTCTCACACAGAGACCCTGGAGCCACACACACACACACACAAACACACATACAAATACAGAATATACATGCATGCACTCGACTGTAGTTCACATGCATGCACCGACACTCATACACTTGCATGTACACGTTCTCTGGCACAATTGTACACATATATTGCATATTGCTTTATAGCTGCGGGAGTATAAACAACACAGTAACAAGTCCAACTGAGAATTAGTGCTTACAGCTGCTAGGCTGTCTGACTAGGATAGAGCAACAAGAAGTACAGTTTTCATTCTGCTTCTGCAAGTTTGTGCAGTTCATATATATATATTTTTGTGGTGCACGGGTGTAGTACAGAAACAGTATTTTTTCATTCAAATTGGGTTGTTGACAGATGAAAACAACAAGCTAGTCATTGTGAGAATGTGTCCAGTGTGTGACCAGTGTGCGTGTGTGTGTGTGTGTGCATGTGGTGGGATGGCCAGTGTTGGTACCAGTGCCCAGTGCAGCCCTAACACACTCCAGATGTGTCTGGCTAGCCGGGGAGTTGTTCTTGGCACAGCCCGCCTCGGCTGAATGTCACAAATAGTTTCCTTTATTTAGGAATGGCTCTGGGTTAGCGGCTGGAGAGAGAGAAGGAGGCGAGGATAGATGGAAGGGAGGGGGAGGGAGAGGAAGGGTAAGGGAGAAATGATGGGGAGAGCGAAGGGAGGAGGAGAGGTAAATGGAGGGGAGCAGAGTAAATGATTAGTAATGTAGGAGGACAGGGGAGGAGAGAGAGGAAGTTGTAGGATGAAGTGAGGGCGGTAGATGTAGGGGGACAAAAGATGGGAGAGCGAGGGTGGAGAGGAGGAGGAGGAGGGAGGGATGAGGGAGGGAGGCGGAATCAGCTCCAGTCTAGCATCTGGATTTTATTAGCAGCCGTTGGGAAAATCTGAAAAGGAAGTTTTTTCTCTGCGAGCACGTCGGCGGCGGTGATATGCTACACATAACCACTTCACTGCCGACGAGAGGAGCCAGGCCCTCCCCAAGGAGAACAGATGGTCGCTAGAACTTCAATACAATTACATCAATAACAGCTTTCACAGATATCAGCAATGTGTGACAGGATCCCTGCAGCTCAGAGAGACAC
>NW_027283544.1:0-2500 GCF_046629955.1 Centroberyx affinis | reverse complement strand
CTCCTGTCCCTTCCCGTCCCGTCCATTCCCTTCACGCTACCGCCTGGCCTTGCCTTGTTTGGTCCTGGCAGGGTGTCTGGCAGAGGACAGTGGAGCCTCCGGTAGCACGGCGGAGCTCTGCTGAGAACCAGTCCGCAGTGATGGACAGCAGCAGATCCAGCTGCACTTGTCACTGACTGTCAAGCCGGCTGTCTGAACTGGGGGACAAGAGGGACAGGCGGGGTTGAGCGTGGGGGTTAGAGTTGGGGGGCCTCTGATTGGGATGTCAGAGCTACATGGTGTGTGTGTGTATGTGTGTGAAGGAGAGAGAGAGAGGTGGGAAAGGGGGGAGGGGTGGGGGGGGTTCAGTCAGCAGCAGCTGAGCGGGTGAGCAGGTGTTACTGTATGTCTCCCAAGTCCATGAATCTCCAGCAAGAGAGACACAATGCAAGTTTGCATTCATTTCCACTCCACACATTGATTTGCTTTGGAACGATCCAGTTATTTTTATGGAGGTTTTGGTTTAAGGAAACAATCGATGGTTCCCAGGGTGAAAACGTCAGTGCTATCTCTTACCTGCTGTATGGTTTTTATGCTTGAATACCATCTTGATAACTCTTTCTCTCTCTCTCCTCTTTCTCTCCGTCTTCCAGGTAGCAGAGTGCAGAAGGTTGGAACAATGCCAGATTCACCTGCGGATGTGAAAACCCAGCCCAGGTCCACCCCACCCACCATGCCTCCTCCACCCCCGGCTGTCAGCCAGGCAGCCAATCGCAACGCTTCATTCACCCCCACCACCAGTAAATCAAGTGAGGACCCTTTTTATTTTCTTATTTTATTTTTTCTTATTTTTCCATTATTTTCTAAGGTACAGGACATCATAAGTCACATTTATACAGTGAAATATACATATACGCATTCTCTATTTTTGTCATGCTCTAATATTCAATCATCGTTACAACAGACTTAAATGAAAAGGTGTACATCACCCACCACTGTCCACCGTTATTGCTGCGATATGTTTTCTACCACTTTAAACATTGGGATGCACTGTAGCGTCATGATAACAGGCAGGAAACCAGGCAGGGTGTGAGAAAAGCAGTGAGTTGGTAGGAGCGCTGTATCAGCAGCCTAGCACTGGAACTGGCTCTACCTCTTCATTTCACAGTGAGCATCAGAGAAGCTCAACACCAGAATTACACCTGCCAGCTGGTGTAAGACTGCTAGAGTCCAAGTCATCTTCCTCCATAGAACGGGCATGCTTTTATATTGAAATTGGGCACTAAAGACGCCAATTTGCAGTCTGTAACAAGTTGAATCCATTAATGCACTGACTGTTCATTTCTACTGCACTGCCTCGAATGCCATGCATAAAACTGGCATGCCTTTTAGTCACTTGTCCTTCTTAGCTCACCTGTCATGAACACCTTATATGCTTGAGTCAGGAGTGAGGGATTCCAAATATGTGATTCTTCAGTGTTTCAGTGAACAAGTGTTGAAGCCACTTGTGTGTCAGGTGTGTGTCTCTGCAGGCTTCTATCTCTGTGTGTATCTTTGGGTGTGCAGAATGCCCTTGCTGGTGGGACAAGTGTCTTTGAGCGCATGTGTGAGTGCGGCTGTGGCATTGTGTGTGTGTGTGTGTGTGTGTGTGTGTGTGTGTGTGTGTGTGTGTGTGTGTGTGTGTGTGTGTGTGTGTGTGTGTGTGTGTGTGCGTGTCTGTGTTGTTTACCAGCTGGTAGGGCAACAGTGGTAGAGGGGACATCAGCCAGGGTGGCGTTGTGGAGTGTGTGTAGACTACTTTCTTCCCTATATAGCAATGACAGGCCATGTTGTTTCACCTGTTGTGGCGGACGGTCACCAGTGTAGCTCTCTCCTCGCACCTCTCTCTCTCTCTCCAAAACCAGAACACAAGTGCTGCCTGCCAAGATCACATGGGTTAGTCCATATGTGTTCAGGCCCTCGACCCACAGATTAGAGCAACAAGCATGCCTGAGAGAAACTATGGGAACTAGACTCTGGAACAAGCATACTGTATATGTATTCAAATAAGAGTACAGGATATGCTGTTACTTGTAGATACATTTTGACCAGATTCAGTTGCTGTAGCAGTAATAAAATCATAGGAGTTTGGATGCCATGCTCAACATTAAGCTCCTCCACATGCTGTTATAATGAAACACAGACATTTAGTTATAGGTACAGGACTGCATTTCATACAAAGGCCACTGTATACTTTCAAACTGAGCGAAAGCCATATAACATTCTGTTATTCAAACAAAGAAGTAATGCACGCAAAAGCATATAAACCAGAAAAAAGAGAGACTGAAGAGAGACGGGCCAGATGGAAGTAGAGCTTGTTGGCATATCACAAAAGTACTTGAACATAATTAACCAATGAAGGGAGTGTTTTACACATAAATCATATCTTAGACTGATAGTGACAGTGTAGTCTAGACTCATCTTGTGTCATCATTTGGGTCCGATATGAAAATAGGAAAACAGGGGAAAGGTCAAAAGTGTA
>NW_027283543.1:2500-20000 GCF_046629955.1 Centroberyx affinis | reverse complement strand
GAATCCTACACCGATACCCATAATCCTCCTCTCTCTACTCACCCTCCTCCCACCATCCAGCCGGACCCCCACCCCCACCTCCTGCCCCCACGGCCCCCCCAGCCCCCCCCGGCCCAGGACGGACATCTAGAGGAGGCCACCAGGAGCCTCCACAAAGCCCTGGCCCTGGAAGGTAATGCGTACTGTTTACGCTGTAAACTACTCCCAAACTACTGATTACCCTGTAAACTACTCCCAAACTACTGATTACCCTGTAAACTACTCCCAAACTACTGATTACCCTGTAAACTACTCCCAAACTACTGATTACCCTGTAAACTACTCCCAAAATACTGTTTACGCTGTAACTACTCCCAAAATACTGATTACCCTGTAAACTACTCCCAAACTACTGCATCACTCTGTAAACTACTCCGAAACATCTTGATTACCCTGTAAACTACTCCCAAACTACTGATTACCCTGTAAACTACTCCCACACTTCTAGATTACTCTGTAAAACTACTCCCGAACTCTTGATTACCCTGTAAATTGCTGCCAAATTACTGATTACCCTGAAAACTACTCTCAAAGTACTGCATCACTCTGTAAACTACTCCCAAAATACTGCATTACTCTGTAAACTGTAAACACAGTGATTACCCTGTAAACTACTCTCAAAGTACTTGATTACCGTATAAACCACTCCCAAACTATTGATTACCCTGTAAACTACTCCCAAAGTACTGCATTACTCTGTAAACTACTCCCAAACGTCTTGATTACCCTGTAAACTATTCAAAAGTACTGCATTATTCTGTAAACGACTCCCAAACGTCTTGATTACCCTGTAAACTATTCAGAAAGTACTCCATTACTCTGTAAACTACTCCCAAACATCTTGATTACCCTGTAAACTATTTCAGAAAGTACTGCATTACTCTGTAAACTACTCCCAAACTATTGATTACAGAGAACCTTCCAGAGTTGTGTGCAGCAGCCCCTCTGGTCTGGAGGGAAAGTGTTAATGGAGTCCGACTCATATTTCTACTAAAATATTATAATGAGCAGCCAGTGATGTCACCTTGGTCTGAAATTTAAGAGTTAAGGTTCCGTTGCTGGTTTTATGTCAGACGAACATGAAGTGAAGGGGAAGACAGAATAAAATAAACTTTATTAAACATGGTTGTAATTTTGTCTGTGGTCGGTGTGATTGACAGGTCTGAGGGACTGGTACCTGCGGAACACATTAGGCTCCACCCACCAGAACCAGGTCAACGCAAAGGTCAACGCAGGGGTGAACGCAAAGGTCAACGGAGGGGTCAAAGGTCAGGACGGCGGGCTAGGAGGAGGGGGAGGAGCTCTTCAACGCAGACGGACGACTCACGGCGTCATCCAGCAGTCGGCCTATCAGACGGAGACGCATCATCAGTACGCGCCGCCGCCGCATCACAAACAGACGCCGCTACCGCATTCGGCCACCTTCCACGGACACCCGCTGCACGGCAGGTAGGTGTCGGCTGACGGGGGCGGGGTCAGGTGACGGGGGGCGGGGTCAGGTGACGGGGTCAGGTGACAGGGGGCGGGGTCAGGTGACGGGGGCGGGGTCAGGTGACAGGGGGCGGGGTCAGGTGACGGAGGCGGGGTCAGGTGACAGGGGCGGGGTCAGGTGACAGGGGGCGGGGTCAGGTGACGATCTGTCGCCTCCGGGAATCTGAATACGATGTTTTAGTTTTTATTATTAGAATGGAGATCAAAGATCAAGCAAAATCAGAAGAAATTTATCTGGAAGGTAAATAAAAAGGTCAAAGTTCAGGGCCAAAGGTTTGATGAGCTGCGACTAATAATTTGTCTCTTTGACCAAATAATCAGAGGTAGAAGAAGTACTGAGATGTTTTACTGCAGTAAAAGTATCAATACAACAATGTAAAGATACTCCATTACAAGTAAAAGTCCTGCATTCAAAATCTTACTTCAGTAAAAGTACATAAGTATTGGCAGCAAAATGTACTTAGAGTATCAAAGTAAACGTACTCATTATGCAAACTGTCCCCATTTACAGAGTTATATTTTTCATAAATTATTGGAATATTAATACTGATTTATTGACATACATGTACATGTAAGCAGCATTTTAAAGTTGTCAACGTGAAGCTAATCTTAACAGTTTATCTATACTTTTGGGTAGTCTAATCTATAACAATGCTATTTTATAGTTATTTTATAAAGATGATCAAATGTTTTAAATATAAAATATTGATCTGAAAAGTAACTAGTAACTATAGCTGTGAAATAAATGAAATGGAGTAAAAAGTACAATATTTCCCTCTAAAATGTAGTGGAGTATACAGTAAGTACAAAGTAGCATGAAATGGAAATACTCAAGTAAAGTACAAGTACCTCAAAATTGTACTTAAGTACAGTACTTTCCACCACCACTGTTTAGTGGACTGACAACACACTCTCTCTCTTTCTCTCTCTCTCTCTCTCTCTCTCTCTCTCTCTCTCTCTCTCTATCTCAGGTCTTTAGATGGGACTCTCTACCAGGACTCTTTCCCTTCTCAGAAACAGGAAGTTCCTCTGAAAGAACCAACCACGGACCAGCCCTCTCCCGGCACCCTGGTCTGACTGAACCAATCAGGACGCCGAGACCGGTTGACGGACAGATCTGTGGACCAATCCCAGGCTGGCTCTCTGGGACGCCTGCCACTAATATTCCTAATAAAGTTTGGATTAGTTTACTCCTTGGTGAGAAAGAGTTGCACCAGTTACATTCCCAAACCACTGGTGGTTAAATCAAACGCACCCGTTCCAGACAGAGAGGAACTGCAGTCCAGATCCTGATGGGACGTTCTCCCTCTGGATCTCCAGAAATCCGTCTTTTTGTCCCTCTGTTCCAGGAGAGGAACGTTCTGCTGTTTTTTCCAGGAGAACCCTCTCCCTGTCAGCCGGGTTCTGCTGCTCAGTGTTCATGTGACGCTTTGTTTCCGGACGTCCCGCTTTGGTCCAGTCTGTGGTCCAGTCTGTGGTCCAGTCCGTGGTCCAGTCTGTGGTCCAGTCCGTGGTCCAGTCCGTGGTCCAGTCCGTGGTCCAGTCTGTGGTCCAGAGTCTGCTCTTCTTCAGGTTGCACATGAACCGGCTCAGGGGCTGGCACAGGGGGAACCTTCCCTTGCTCAGATACAGAACCTCTGATGCCAAACAAAATCTTTATACAGAAACTGATGACATCATCAAGCCCCTCCTCCAGCCACTCCAGCTCTAGACTGTCATCTGGGACAGATTACTAGTTACCTGCTGGATCAGTAACTCGACTGGAAAACCCAAAACTGGACACACAAGGTTTCTGCAGGACACTGTTGCTGCAGCACACACACACACACACACACACACACGCACACACACACACACACACACACACACACACAGTCAAACTCAGTGAAACCAGTCGTATAACGACCAACCAAATCTGTCTCTAAGACTGTTGATGTCTGAAATGATTTAGAACCAGCTGGTAGTCCAAGAACACCACAGCAGCTCTAACACACACACACACAAACACACACACACACACACACACACACACACACACACAGTCACATCATGGTGGAAGCTGCAGCACCCTGTCTCACCACACGGTGGAGCCACTGGATGAAAACCTTATTTGCACAAAATCAGTTTTGAAAGAATGAGAGAAAACAAGTTGTGTGTATTTGTGAAAGCTGCGTTCTGAGTTTCCTCTGGCGACAGTGAGGCTGCTGAGGTTGCCATGGCAACCCAAAACCCTGCTGAAACATAACGACAAATCCAGTTTTTACATTTTGACCTCGGAAATGTTTCTGCTTCATGATGTCAAAGAGCAGAAGACGTTGTGGAAAGGGTTTGTGGGTAAGAAGCAGAACCTGCTGAGTCTCTCTGATCCCAGTGAAACTGTCCAGCAGAGACGCTGCTGATTTCCTGTTGATTTTCCCATTGACTCCCATTGATTTCAGATGTTTAACAGCATGAGTGAAGGTCTGCCTGGTCCAGGATCAGCAAAGAGTTTCTACATGTGATGAGAATTATTGTAAAAACAGAACTGGAGATGTGAGGTTTCCACAGGAGAGTTTTTCTACTGTTGTTTTTTTTTCATGTTCCCTAAATTTTCTACTCTGTCCCGTCTGTCTCCGGTTCCTCCTGCTCGGACAATCAGGGCTCCAAACTAAAACCAGTTTTTTTTATATGAATTAGACTTTGAACTGAAGTTTGTTCTGCTGTTGCACTGAGCTCAGACGGGACAGTCTGAGCCACCAGCCGGTCCCACAACCAGCAGTTTTTTAAAAATCTCTTTTGATAACGTGTGAAGAGTCAGATCAGGTGAACGTCGAGCCAAATGATCACTGCAGTGATTCTCAGGTGACTGAATCCCAACAGGAATCAATGGGTGACAGAGAGTCGGGTTGACTTCCAGTCTGCTGTTTTCCTTCCCGAGGTGTTCCTCTGTTTGGAGAAAACGTCTCTGCGGGAACACGGCTTGTTAGTATTACAAGCCGCGTTTCCCGCTGAAATCAATAAGCACAGCTAGCTGCAGGCGTCTTACTCATTGGTTTCTATGAGGAATGCTAATGCTAACTGGAGCTCCAGAAGGAAAACTCACAGTGTGACCAGACTCTGGTGAACTTTGACCTCTGACCCCTGTTGTGCTGCTGAAGCCATTCGTCTGCATTGAACAGGGAGACCGGTGTTTGACCGCCGGAACGTTCCTGCCTCTAAACTTTATTAACCATCGACTCGACGACATGAGAGCAATAAGAGGAGCGGGCCCCGCCTCCTGTCAGAGGGTTCGGGTTTCTTCCGAACCTCTGGATGCAAAACCAGATGCAGCGACAATCAGACAGAAGATGATGTCAGCGGATCGATCGATCGGTTGTTTTGTGATCGATTGTTTTATTGAATGAATCGTTTTGTTGCCCTTCGGCCGAAACAGCCGCCTGCTTCTGTGCTGAGCTCCGGTCAGACGCTGAACATGTCTGTGAACATGTCTGTGAACATGTCTGTGAACATGTCTGTGAACTCTACATGTGTTCTGATGAAATGCAATTTTGTAAATGTTGTGGAGTCAGCGTGTCGGGATGCGAATGCAGACTCTGAATCTGCATGAGGTTTTTCTACTGGTCCAGCAGCAGTGCCTGAGCAGTTTCATCTCTCAACTAAACCGGTTTTGTATTTTCTAATGAACCGAAGCAACGATCAGATAAACTCAGTCCAGGACTTCAGGTAGTTCAGCTTCAGACGGAGTTTGACCTCGAGCTTCCTCACAGAGCACAGAGTAAAGTAACTGGAGGATGTTGTCATAGTTACTGACGTCCCAGCATGCTCTGCTCACTCTGGTTCAACACCAAAGCAGGAAATTAAGTCAGGATTATATACATAATGTAAATATTCAGACACTTTGCTTTACAACAGCCTTATTCCAATGTATTAACCTGTAAGTACACAGTAACACAGTGTTAGTACTTCATCTTCCTGACACTCCATGTGTTCAGAAGAGTGGCAGAACAAACAGAGAGAGAGAGAGAGAGAGACAGAGAGAGAGAGAGAGAGAGAGAGAGACAGAGAGAGAGAGAGAGAGAGAGCATCCTGTAACCGGACGCCGCAGGTTCGATTCCTGCTGACGCTGCAAACTGACGTGTAACATGAATAAAACTTTACAGTGTACTTCTACTGTGTTGTTCCTGTGTAACTACTACTGCAGTATTACTGTGTACTTGCACTACTTTCTGAAGTAAGAACTTCATGTCACTGTACAGTCAAACCAACACAGCTGCAGGTACAGTTCAGTACAGTACAGTACAGTTCAGTTCAGTTCAGTACAGTACAGTTCAGTACAGTGCAGTACAGTACAGTACAGTTCAGTTCAGTTCAGTTCAGTACAGTTCAGTACAGTGCAGTACAGTACAGTACAGTTCAGTACAGTGCAGTGCAGTACAGTACAGTACAGTTCGGTGCAGTACACTACAGTATAGCAGTATGGTACAGTACAGTACCGTGCAGTACAGTTCAGCACAGTACCGTGCAGTACAGTACAGTACAGTTCAGTACAGTGCAGTGCAGTACAGTGCAGTACAGTACAGTACAGTGCAGTACAGTACAGTACAGTTCAGTTCAGTTCAGTACAGTGCAGTACAGTGCAGTACAGTACAGTACAGTACAGTACAGTTCAGTACAGTGCAGTGCAGTACAGTACAGTACAGTTCGGTGCAGTACACTACAGTATAGCAGTATGGTACAGTGCAGTGCAGTGCAGTGCAGTACAGTTCAGTACAGTTCAGTACAGTACAGTACAGTACAGTTCAGTACAGTGCAGTACAGTACAGTACAGTGCAGTACAGTACAGTACAGTTCAGTTCAGTTCAGTTCAGTACAGTGCAGTACAGTGCAGTACAGTACAGTACAGTACAGTACAGTACAGTACAGTGCAGTGCAGTACAGTACAGTACAGTTCGGTGCAGTACACTACAGTATAGCAGTATGGTACAGTACAGTACCGTGCAGTACAGTTCAGTACAGTACAGTACAGTTCAGTACAGTGCAGTGCAGTGCAGTACAGTACAGTACAGTACAGTTCGGTGCAGTACACTACAGTATAGCAGTATGGTACAGTACAGTACCGTGCAGTTCAGTACAGTACAGTACCGTGCAGTACAGTACAGTACAGTACAGTACAGTGCAGTGCAGTGCAGTGCAGTTCAGTACAGTACAGTACAGTACAGTACAGTGCAGTACAGTGCAGTGCAGTACAGTACAGTACAGTACAGTACAGTTCAGTACAGTTCAGTACAGTTCAATGCAGTGCAGTGCAGTGCAGTGCAGTACAGTTCAGTACAGTTCAGTACAGTGCAGTGCAGTGCAGTGCAGTGCAGTGCAGTGCAGTACAGTTCAATGCAGTACAGTGCAGTGCAGTACAGTTCAGTACAGTACAGTGCAGTGCAGTGCAGTACAGTACAGTTCGGTGCAGTACACTACAGTATAGCAGTATGGTACAGTACAGTACCGTGCAGTACAGTTCAGTACAGTACAGTACAGTTCAGTACAGTGCAGTGCAGTGCAGTGCAGTACAGTACAGTACAGTACAGTTCGGTGCAGTACACTACAGTATAGCAGTATGGTACAGTACAGTACCGTGCAGTTCAGTACAGTACAGTACCGTGCAGTACAGTACAGTACAGTACAGTTCAGTACAGTGCAGTGCAGTGCAGTGCAGTTCAGTACAGTACAGTACAGTACAGTACAGTACAGTGCAGTGCAGTACAGTACAGTACAGTTCAGTTCAGTACAGTTCAGTACAGTTCAATGCAGTACAGTGCAGTGCAGTGCAGTGCAGTACAGTTCAGTACAGTTCAGTACAGTGCAGTGCAGTGCAGTGCAGTGCAGTGCAGTACAGTTCAATGCAGTACAGTACAGTGCAGTGCAGTGCAGTGCAGTGCAGTGCAGTGCAGTGCAGTACAGTACAGTACAGTACAGTACAGTACAGTGCAGTGCAGTGCAGTGCAGTGCAGTACAGTACAGTACAGTACAGTACAGTAGCAGTGCAGTGCAGTGCAGTGCAGTGCAGTGCAGTACAGTACAGTACAGTACAGTACAGTACAGTAGCAGTGCAGTGCAGTGCAGTGCAGTGCAGTGCAGTACAGTACAGTATCAGTGCAGTTCAGTTCAGTACAGTTCAGTGCAGTGCAGTGCAGTGCAGTACAGTTCAGTACAGTGCAGTGCAGTTCAGTACAGTTCAGTACAGTATCAGTATTTGTAATCAGTATTTTCCACTGCTTCTCATCCTGGACTCAGTGCGGCCCTCATTGGGTCCAGAACCAGCTGTTGTCCAGCTGTGGGAGCAGACTTCCTGCCGGGCCGCAGTGCGTTCGGACGCTCTCTGCACAGTCGGTGTTTTCTACGTTCTGCTCTGAACTGCAAACCTGTAAAAAGCCTTTTCTACCTTTTGGATTCTTTTGCCATTTGTACTTTTTCCACAGATCTGTTTTGTTTTGTTTTGTTTTGTTTGTGTGAACAGACAGACGGTCTGTCCTGCTGTTTAAATAAAGGTCTGTCTGTTCTGTTGTCAGTTGATCTGAATAAAAGACCATTCTGTCAGTGTTGCTGAGGGTGGGAGCCGTTTCTGTACACTTTAATAATTATTTATTTATTTATTAACTCTGTTCTGAGTCATGTGATATTTGACTTGCTGTTGATTGGCCCAACATGAAACAGGGCTGTATATGACTTTACATAAGTTTGTTCTTCTATTTTAATTTTATGTCTTTACAACAGTTGTGGAAAGTAACTAAGTACATTTACTCAAGTACTGTTCTTAAGTACAATTTTGAGGTACTTGTACTTTACTTGAGTATTTCAATTTCATGCTACTTTGTACTTACTGTATACTCCACTACATTTTAGAGGGAAATATTGTACTTTTTACTCCATTGCATTTATTTCACAGCTATAGTTACTAGTTACTTTTCAGATCAATATTTCATATTTAAAACATTTGATCATCTTTATAAAATAACTATAAAATAGCATTGTTATAGATTAGACTACCCAAAAGTATAGCTAAACTGTTAAGATTAGCTTCACGTTGACAACTTTAAAATGCTGCTTACATGTACATGTATGTCAATAAATCAGTATTAATATTCCAATAATTTATGAAAAATATAACTCTCTAAATGGGGACAGTTTGCATAATGAGTACGTTTACTTTGATACTCTAAGTACATTTTGCTGCCAATACTTATGTACTTTTACTTAAGTAAGATTTTGAATGCAGGACTTTTACTTGTAATGGAGTATCTTTACATTGTTGTATTGATACTTTTACTGCAGTAAAACATCTCAGTACTTCTTCCACCACTGCTTTACAAACATTTCTAGAATTTGATAGGAGTACATCACATAAACAATCCCAGTTTGCAGGTCTGGTGCTGGATCAGTTCTGGTCTCTGTGTTTTCAGTCAGGTCAGGACCTTCACTTCCTCTCCTAGTCACTAACGGCACATGAAACTGTAGAGAAAGTTGAGCTTCCTCCACAGACTGTGTGCCAACAGTTCTGGGTCACAGTGCAGGAAACCAGAGCTTAGGGGAAGGAAACAAAAGGTCTCCTAGCAGGGAAGGAGAGATCTTCAAGTAGGAAAGGAAAAGTCTCCTAGTAGGAAACAAAAGGCTGCTGGGAGGAAAGGTCTCATCGTAGTGAAGGAAAGACCTCTGGCAGGTGAAGAAGTGTTTAAGTGGGAAAGGAAAGGTTTCTGTTTAGGAAAGGAAGGGTCTCCCGGTAGGAAAGGAGACACGGGTTTGTATTGGGACGCGGCCCGTGCTGCAGGTAAACAGATTCTGAACTTTCTCCTGCCGCCCGGAGACGGTAAAGCAGCACAGAGCGGATTCATGAGCAGGAGACGGACTTTCTGACCGGAGACCCAGACCGAGAGACCGGCCGGCGCGCGGGTCGGCAGCGGCGCGAGAGGATCAAAGAGTTTTGTAGCTGAAGGTCGTTTCATGTTCAGAGGAGACGAAACAAAGTTCCTGTTAGCCGAGTTAGCTTTAGCATAGCTCAGCTAGCTAGCTAGCGCGTAACATTGTTTACTGTGATATTCTGCGGGCTGACGTCATCAGCCGACGGGGGAGATTCGGTTTGTCGGCGACGCGTTTGATCTGAAGCTCCTTCGGCTTGAAAAGAGTGAACGGCTTTCCGTTAGCCCGCTGCTAACCGACACACCGAGCTAACGGGCACGAGCTAACCGGAGTTACCGGGTCAGGTGGGTTTCTGTGTTTAGTTTGTTCAGACCGAGCAGCGGAGCAGGCTGACTGACAGGAAGTCATTCAACTGTTAATCAATCAAACAGTTTACAGTTCAATAACTGAACAGTTTGCAGGTCAAAGGTCATCAGGGCAGAACAGCTTGTATAACATCTGTTCTCCGCTTTCAGCCACACAGCTGTTAGAACTGAGTTATAACTGTCTGTAAGACACGACAGACGTGTGTGTGTGTGTGTGTGTGTGTGTGTGTGTGTGTGTGTGTGTGTGTGTGTGTGTGTGTGCGCGCGCGCGCGCGCGTGCGTGCGTGCGTGTGTGTGTGTCATACCTGTCAACGTTGGGCTTTGAAAATAAGGAAGATTTTCCGGGACCCGGACCCGACCATAATGTTTACATTATGAAAGTTATTTCCTCTCTCGTCCAGAGATCTGAGCAGAGAGCTGAGCTTTGGGCTCCAGCTCCTTGATCCTGCAGAGCTCTGTAGACTGAACTGAACTGAACTGATCTGAACTGAACTGAACTGAACTGAACTGAACTGAACTGATCTGTTCTGATCTGTTCTGTTCTGTTCTGTTCTGTTCTGTTCTGTTCTGTTCTGATCTGATCTGTTCTGTTCTGAACTGTTCTGATCTGTTCTGATCTGTTCTGATCTGATCTGATCTGTTCTGATCTGTTCTGATCTGATCTGATCTGATCTGTTCCGATCCGTTCCGTTCCGATCCGATCCGTTCCGTTCTGTTCCGTTCCGTTCTGTTCTGATCTCCCAGAGGCAGTGAGCACCAGACTACCTGTACCAGACTCTGCTTCCAGAGTCAAACTCAGACCAAACAAAGCGATCACATCTCTCCTGTATTACATGAGGCTTCCCATATCTTTTAGAATCGATTTTAAAATACTTCTTCTATCTCACACAGGTTATCGTTGTGTCCCGACTCGAGTCCTCAGGTCCTCAGGTCCCCAGGTCTTCAGGTCTTCAGGTCTTCAGGTCCTCAGGTCTTCAGGTCTTCAGGTCTTCAGGTCCTCAGGTCTTCAGGTCTTCAGGTCTTCAGGTCCTCAGGTCTTCAGGTCTTCAGGTCCTCAGGTCTTCAGGTCCTCAGGTCTTCAGGTCTCTGAAACATTCCCAAGGTCAGCAAGAATATTGTAGAGTCTGTTTCTCCCACTGGAGCAGCTGAGCTTCAGGTGTGAGAGAGGCAGACTCACTCCAGAGTTTAAACAGAGATTGAAAACATATTTGTTTACTTTAGCTGACAAATAATAAAACTCTACTTTTGCTTTGACAGTTTTATTGTTTCTTCGATGTGATTTCTCTCTTCATCCTGTTCTCTCTCTCTTCATCCTGTTCTCTCTCTCTTCATCCTGTTCTCTCTCTCTTCATCCTGTTCTCTCTCTCTTCATCCTGTTCTCTCTCTCTTCATCCTGCTCTCTCTCTCTTCATCCTGTTCTCTCTCTCTTCATCCTGTTCTCTCTCTCTTCATCCTGTTCTCTCTCTTCTTGACTGGATACTGTGACACTTTGATCTGTTTTCTTTTGCCATCCTGTAGCTTTGAGCTGCTCCCTGTATGAAAGTGCTCTGTAAATAAAACGTATTAAATTCATTAAAAAAGCATCGAGTTAACTAGTTCAACTAATGGATGATTCCCAACAGACTTCTGGTCAGGAAAAGGAAAATATCTCCCGAGTTAAACAGTCTGTGATCTGGACCAGAACCTGACTGGACCAGTGAGGACTCTAGAACTAAAATGAAAAAGGGAAATACAGGAGAGTTGACAGGTCTGGTGTGTGTGTGTGTGTGTGTGTGTGTGTGTGTGTGTGTGTGTGTGTGTGTGTGTGTGTGTGTGTGTGTGTGTGTGTGTGTGTGTGTTCTGTTGTTCCCCTGCAGGGACTGGGGATGGAAATGAGCTGTATAGTTAATTTAATTTAATTTATTTTAATCTGTACAATGAATCAGATTTGTTGGAGGTTTATGTTTTTATTGTCGGCAGACAGACAGGCAGACAGACAGACAGGCAGACAGGCAGACAGACAGGCAGACAGGCAGACAGACGGACAGACGGACAGACAGGCAGACAGACAGACAGGCAGACAGGCAGACGGACAGATAGACAGGTTCTGCTCTTATAAATCCGTCTCTCTTGTCTTTCCCAGTCTGGATCAGGAGAATTTCATTCAGGTTTCATATAATCAGTTCAGTTCAATATGTTTTATTGGCATGGATGTGATAAGATCAATATTCCCAAAGCGTTTCCAGAACACTGGAAACAGAAACAGTTCATACAGCGAGTCACGTGACAGCGAGTCACCTGACTCGCTGTCATGTGACTGAATCCTGTGAGGAATCTGAAATCTGTTTAAAAGCTTTTCTCCCTCTGAAGGATCCGGATCCTGAAGCCTCGGCGTTCCCGCTGATCCGACCCGGGCCGGCGGGGGGGGGCGGGGGGGGCGTGGTCAGCGCCTGTCTGTCAGGATGCAGCTGGCCTATGAGAAGCTGCCCGGCGCTCTGAGGCGGAGCTCCAGGCTGCGGCGGCTGGCGGCCGCACTGCTGACAGCCTACGCCATCAAGAAACTCTGTCCTCATGTCTGGAGGAGGGGACAGGTACACACACACACACACACACACACACACACACACACACACACACACACACACACACACACACACACACACACACACACACACACACACACACACACACATACACCACACACACACATACACCACTAGGGGTGGGAATCACAGAGTAACTCACGATACGTTGCCCACGATAACGATGGTGTCACGATACAGCGATTCTGCGATACTCGATATATTGCGAGACAATTCATCTACATCACGATATCTGTGTAACTGAAGAAGAAAAAATACCCCTAAAAAGGCAAAAAGGAGGAACTGTGGTGCCCAGGGGGTTCCTCAAATGTTTGAGTAGCCAGCCAGATGGGAAAAGTAGCCGGCTCAGGGATGTTTGCAGTGGCAAAATGCCCCCAGTTTTACATGGTCATAACACCTGCATACTGGCTTTAACAAACCTCCTAGAACAGAAGTCCCTCTAATCTTTCTCTTTTCCTCCCTTTACTTCTCCCATTTATATTTTGAACATTGGCAAAATGGAGTCAGTGGGACTTGGTTAAACTTGGGTGGTAACATCAAAGGCCAGGAGTTTCTTTAGGAGCGTTACATGAAGCCCCTGAAATGATCTCCTCAGCTGATGCCTTGTATTTAGCGTTATACAGCTGTTTCAGCTGTAACGCTTCAGTTGACTCCGTCGTTACCATGGCAACCGTTCGCCGCGCGATCCGAGGTTCAGCAGAGATCGCTATTATTTTGAAACCTCTATGAAACTCACAACTCTCCTTGCAATTTCACACGCAGTTCGGTTATTAAGGAGAGTGAGAACCGCATTCTATAACCAAACTCACTTCCTGAGAAAATCAGGTACTGACTACCTGACCCAGTCTGACAGCGGTTTGGGTTAGCAGTGTGAACCAGAACGGGACCGGACAACTGGTCGTTACGTGGCGCGACACTCGTTATGTTACATAACATTATCATCTTTAATTTGAAAGAGACGGAGGTAAGTGTTGTGGGACATTCTCAAATTTTATATTCCTCAACATTGCAGTTGCTCCAGTTCTGCGTCTCGGCCCAGATGCTGCGGTTAAAGGATCAAGTTCCTGCGGTGGAAAAAGAGAAAGTGACCCGCTGTCAGTGGCGGTTTATTAAGATCTTATGGATAACTTGACGCCTCTGGTTACTGGTGTCAGACAAACTGAAAATACAGGCAGTGGTAAACGTTACTATGGTTACAGACATTATTTCCATAGCCAGAGCCGTCGCGAGATCGGAGGAATGGCGTGCCTCCTGTTACCCGTACAGACAGTCTAGTCATTTTACTTCAGTCTGCTCCAGTATGCACCATACATATGCGCAGTCACTCTCATTCATAAATTCGGTTGTCACTACCGAATTCTGATAGTGTGAACGTTTAGTGACATTCAGTTATAAAAGTAGCGGCCAGACGGAGGTGAGTAGACGCTAAATAACAGCAGCCGGCGCTTGGGGACCCCTGGGTGCCTCTGATTTGTTTTCCCCCGCTGTCCGCCGTTTTCCCCTTGAGTGACTTATTCTTCTTCTTCACCGCAAGTTAGTTAACTTCCGTTCACTTTACCCTCATTCATTTGATCAGCGCCACCTGGAGGAGTCATGAAGGAGTGACTCAGGTCAGTCAGAATGGTAACAGGCTTAATGCGGGGAATCCGTCCAGAGCGCCTGCATGTTTTAATAAAAATATCGATATTTGGCGCCAGTGTATCGATAACGTATCGCAAGAGGAAGTATGAGGATATATTCCAGTCTCGATACACCACACACACACACACACACTTCACACTTGTTTGTTTAGTCTCATCTCATCTAGTCTAATCTAGTCTGATCCAGTCTTATCTTGTCTGATCAGGTCTGATCTAGTCTCATCTAATCTAGTCTGATTTAGTCTCATTTCATCTAGTCCCATCTGATCTAGTCTGATCTAGTCTGATCTAGTCTGATCTAGTCTCATCTAATCTAGTCTGATCTAGTCTGATTTTGTCTCATCTGATATAGTCTGATCCGATCGTTTCATCTAGTCTGATCTCATCTAGTCTGATCTGATCTAGTCTCATCTAGACTCATCTAGTCTCAGAGTCTGATCTAGTCTGATCCAGTCTGATCTAGTCTGATCCAGTCTGATCCAGTCTAACCTCCTGGGTGTGTTTGTTTTCCAGAGGATGGTGGGAGCGAAGCAGCTGGGCGGAGCTAATCTACATGTGGACGAGGTTGACTCCGCCCACAACTCTCTGGACAAAGATGGAGGGAAGAAGAGGAGGAGCAAAAACAGGTGTGTGTGTGTGTGTGTGTGTGTGTGTGTGTGTGTGTGTGTGTGTGACTGACCTTTGACCTGTGATGTCACAGCAGCAGATTGCCTGGTTCTGTTTTCAGGACTGTTACTGCTTCACTGCAGTATTAAAAGTAATTAATTACTTCGTCATCACTTTATTATACTCAGGTCTCCAGCTGTGAACTGTCAGCTGATCAGCTGTTACACTGTTATCATGGTATAATATTATAATGTTATATTAGTATTAATAATATATCTAATATAACTGTGTGCAGGTCTCCAGCTGTGGAGCGTCAGTTCCTCCTCTGTCTCTCCTGACTGTTTTAATATTATGATATAATAATGTTATATTAATATAGCTGTATATATACTGTGTGTGTGTGTGTGTGTGTGTGTGGTGTGTGGTGTGTGGTGTGTGGTGTGTGGTGTGTGGTGTGTGGTGTGTGGTGTGTGTGTGTGTGTGTGTGTGTGTGGTGTGGTGTGTGTGGTGTGTGTGTGTGTGTGTGTGTGTGTGTGGTGTGTGTGTGTGTGTGTGTGGTGTGTGGTGTGTGGTGTGTGTGGTGTGTGTGTGTGGTGTGGTGTGGTGTGGTGTGTGTGTGTGTGTGTGTGTGTGTGGTGTGTGGTGTGTGGTGTGTGGTGTGTGTGTGTGGTGTGTGGTGTGTGGTGTGTGGTGTGTGGTGTGTGGTGTGTGGTGTGTGTGTGTGGTGTGTGTGTGTGTGTGTGTGTGGTGTGTGGTGTGTGTGTGTGTGTGTGGTGTGTGTGTGTGTGGTGTGTGGTGTGTGGTGTGTGTGTGGTGTGTGGTGTGTGTGGTGTGTGTGTGTGTGTGTGTGTGTGTGTGTGTGGTGTGTGTGTGGTGTGTGTGTGTGTGTGTGTGGTGTGTGTGTGGTGTGTGTGTGTGTGTGTGTGTGTGGTGTGTGGTGTGTGGTGTGTGGTGTGTGTGTGTGTGTGTGTGTGTGTGTGTGTGTGTGTGTGTGTGTGCAGGTCTCCAGCTGTGGACGGTCAGTTCCTCGTCCGTCTGTCTCGTCTGTTGAAGCTTCTCTTCCCTCGTCTGTTGTGTCCGGAGCTCGGTCTGCTGGCTCTGCACTCCCTGGCCCTCGTCTGCAGGACCTTCCTGTCCGTCTATGTGGCTACGCTGGACGGTATGTGTGTGTGTAGTGTGTGTGTGTGTGTGGTGTGTGTGTGTGTGTGTGTGGTGTGTGTGTGTGTGTGTGTGTGTGTGTGTGTGTGTGTGTGTGTGTGTGTGCAGCATCGGGCAGAAGGACATATTAAGAACATGTTAAGAACATATTAAGAACATATGAACCATGTTTCAGGTGTGATAGTGAAGTCCATCGTGCAGAAGCGGCCTCAGGACTTCGGGATCCAGCTCTCGAAGTGGATCCTCGTCGCTCTTCCTGCGACTTTCATCAACAGCTGCATCCGATTCCTGGAGGGTCAGCTGGCCCTCAGCTTCAGGACCAGGCTGGTGACACACGCATACACACTGTACTTCACCAACCAGGTACACACACACACACACACACACTGTACTTCACCAACCAGGTACACACACACACACACACACACACACACACACACACACACACACACACACACACACACACTGTACTTCACCAACCAGGTACACACACACACACACACACACACACACACACACACACACACACACGCATACACACTGTACTTCACCAACCAGGTACACACACACACACACACACACACACACACACACGCATACACACTGTACTTCACCAACCAGGTACACACACACACACACACACACACACACACACACACACACACACTCACACACACACACACACACACACACACACACACACACACACACACACACACACACACACACTCACACACACACAAACACACACATACACACACACACACACACACACACACACACACACACACACACACACACACACTGTACTTCACCAACCAGGTACACACACACACACACACACACACACACACACACACGCATACACACTGTACTTCACCAACCAGGTACACACACACACACACACACACACACACACACACGCATACACACTGTACTTCACCAACCAGGTACACACACACACACACACACACACACACACACACACTGTGACACACGCATACACACTGTACTTCACCAACCAGGTACACACACACACACACACACACACACACACACACACACACACACACACACTGGTGACACACGCATACACACTGTACTTCACCAACCAGGTACACACACACACACACACACACACACACACACACACACACACACACACACACACACACACACACACACACACACACACACACACACACACCCTTACCAGCTGGTTTCCAGGGTGTTCAGGCTAATCTGTAACTGATGACACGCTGTGATTGGCCCTCGGTGGCTCCGCCTCCTGTCTCCTCCTGCGGCCAACAGTGAAGACAACATGGAGCAGAGGAAGAGAGACGAGCGGAGGAAGAGAGACGAGCGGAGGAAGAGAGACGAGCGGAGGAAGAGAGACGAGCTGAGGAAGAGAGACGAGCAGAGGAAGAGAGACGAGCTGAGGAAGAGAGACGAGCAGAGGAAGAGAGACGAGCTGAGGAAGAGAGACGAGCAGAGGAAGAGAGACGGGCTGAGGAAGAGAGACGAGCAGAGGAAGAGAGACGAGCTGAGGAAGAGAGACGAGCTGAGGAAGAGAGACGAGCTGAGGAAGAGAGACGAGCAGAGGAAGAGAGACGAGCAGAGGAAGAGAGACGAGCTGAGGAAGAGAGACGAGCAGAGGAAGAGAGACGAGCTGAGGAAGAGAGACGAGCTGAGGAAGAGAGACGAGCTGAGGAGGTTCAGATCAGCTCCCATT